>NW_025383658.1:0-3761 GCF_016433145.1 Gracilinanus agilis
GAACAGAGAGGGGGAGGGAGAGAAAGAGAGACAAGAAGAGACAGAGAGACAGAGAAAGGAGAGAGAGAGACAGAGGGAGAGGACAGAGAGACAGGGAAGGGGGAGAGAGAGAAGAGAGAGAGACAGAGAGGGAGGGAGGGAGAAAGGATGCTTCACATATAGTAGGCATTTAATAAATGCACAGATCGACTGTATTGGGATGCCTCTACAAGCTTACAGTCTAGGAAATGCTCATTGAATGGTTGCCAAGTGAATGATGAATCTCTGGATTCTCCGCAAAGCTGCCTGAGTCTGCCTGGGGAGATAGTGGGGCCTTTGTCACCAGTGGACTTTGATGAGCAGAGCCTGGATTACCCCTGGTCAGGGATATCACAGTGAGTTGAATGGCCGAGGTCCTTTCTGATGCTTATTAAATGCCTGTTATGTGCCAGACGCTGGAGATTGCTGTTCTTCAGTTGTGTCCGACTCTGTGACCTCTTTGGGGGTTTTCTTGGCAAAGGAGACTAGAGTGCTTTGCCATTTCCTTCTCCATTGGAGACTTTTGTCAGTCAGTCGAAGGTTAAGTGACTTGATCAAGGTCACACGGCTAGTTAAGTGTCTGAGGTTCTTCTGGACTCCCGGCCCAGTCCTCTTGAGCCCCCGCTGCCTTGCATTTGGGATTCAAAGACAAAGAGAACATCAGCTCTTGCTTACCTCTCCTGGGAGAAAAATCCCAAATATAATCCATCCATCAACAAACAAGTCAGTTGTCTTCCAATGTCGGGCACTAGAATTATGAAGACAGAGCAAAACCAGTTCCTACCCTCAAGGAACTTGTCTTCTTTTGGGGCGCACATAAGATACCCAAAGAATAAAGATGGAATACGTATGGCCTGAGACTTGGTAGGGGGCTTCTTAACTGGTCACATCCCTCTTTGGCCACCTTTTTAGAGTGTCCAACTTAAAACACGTACCTTAAAATAGTCAGGATTACAAAATACATCCTGTATATCGTATTGAATATTGAAATATTCGTTTTAAAGACCACCTTCTGGTCACGGGTTAAGCATCTCCCTCGTCCCTGGGGGAACTGGGAACCACCTCTAGAAGAGGCTGCTTGAGCTGAATCTTGAAGGAAGCCAAGAATTCTAAGAGAGGAGGTGAGGAAGGAGAGCCTTCCAGAGCTGGAGACAATCGGGACAAATGCCCAAAGGTGGGAGATTCCCAGGAGCCGACTAGAAGGTCCGAGGAAGGGGGTCACAGGTGAAAGGATTGGAAAACTAGGAAAAGGGGTAAATTATGAAGACCTGAAATGCCCAAGAGGATGGGAAGATTGGCAGGTGAGAGAGTAAATATCTAAAATTCTGTGATCCAATTCCTCGACAGGGGAAGGGGATGTGAGGGGAGAGAAAAGAAGGGGGAACACGGGAGGGAAGGGGGGGACAGAGGCTCAGAGAAGGCCACTAATCAGGACCAAAATTTCTGCCTACATTCAGAGGGGATGGGGAGAGGGGAGCTCGGATCACATTTCCAGACTCCGGGATGACTCAGACCCTGCCGTCTCCCAAAGCCCAGACTTGTGCATTTTTTCTTTCATCCTTTTAGATGGCAGATAAATACGTTTCAGCCCTTCTGGCCTCGGGATGATTTGAAATCATTTCCTTGGAGACCTGAGGAGTATCCTAGAGAAATGTCTTTTTATCCCAATGCTGAATCTGTTCCATGTACTCTCTTTTCTCCCTGAAGGGGATCCTCTGTATTTGTGCCCAATTCCAACTGCCCTCCCTCCGAGGTTCCCTTGTCATTAGAAATCTCCAATTTCCGCTCATTTTCTGGAGCACAAAGATGTATTGTTTCTGTACTGACAAAGAGCTGGCTTGATGCTTTGATTCTGGGGTTAGGGCAGATGGATCACAAAGGTTTTCCCCCTCCTCTGAGGCTTCAGCTGAGAAGGGATGCTTTCATCCCAGTCTCTTATATAATAATAACTAACATTCACATAAACATTTTATATTATCTCATTTGATCTTTACGACAACCCGGGGAGACAGGTGCTGTTATTATCCCCATTTTACAGATGGGGAAACTGAGGCAGGGAGCGATGAAGCGGTTCGCCCAGGATCACGCAGCTACTAAGGGTTTAAGGCAGTATTCAAACTTGGGTCTTCCTGACTTCGAGTCTGGCATTCTATTTGGGATCTTCTGATTTTGAAAAGTGTTTCCATGTTGCTTGTCCTCTCACTGGGTGGGGAAGAGGCTGGAGTGAAGGAGAGCATTTGGAACTGACATTTTAAAAGAGAAATTTCTTTTGAAAAAAAAAAATTCTTTTGAAAAAAAAAAAGGAATTCTAACTCCATGCCCCACGGCCATCTGGGGACTATTTTCTGAACTCTAAATTATTTGAGAAGCTTGATCATCTCCTCTTTGATTCTAAAAAAAATGTTTATTTTTACAACAAATTGATCCTTCTTGGAAAAACAATTGTGTTTGCTTGTTATTAATAACATAGCTGGTTTCGTTAAAAGTAAAATAAATGCTACCCTGCACCCGAGTCTAATATAGGGAGTCGGTGTTGTACGGTGTGACCCTGGGCTAGCAGCTTCTCGTCTCTTATCTGGAAAATGAGAATCATCCACTTAACGTGTAGGATGGTACGGAGACTCAAAGGAAATCATCGATTCATTTATTCTTTTTAAGATATTTTTTCAATTACATGCAAAAACATTTTTTGACATCCCTTTTTTTAAAATTTTGAGTTCTAAATTCTCATCTTCCCTCTCTCTCTTCTCCTCGGGAAGGCAAGCAATTTGATATAGATTATATGTGTGTAGTCATGTAAAACATACTTCTGTGTTAGTCCTCTTGTGAAAGAAAATAGACGCCCCCCCCAAAAAAAAACAATAAGAAAAGTAAAGTTAAAAAAATGTCTATTTTCATCTGCACTCCGACTCCATCGATTCTTTCTGTGGAGGTGGAGACCATTTTTCAGAATTGTCTAGGATCATCGTATTCATTCATTTATTATTATGCACCTACAATTGATTACCTGGGCCTGGGGGCCACAGAGACAAACAGTGAGATAGTCCCTGCCCTCCTGGAGTTTATGTTCTAACACACACACACTGTCAAGTAGGTACAAAATCCATCCAGAGAATTCCCAGGGAAGGGCCCCTAGTAAGTTGGGTGGACAGGAAAGAGGGGGTTAGGAGATGGCGCTTGAGCTAAGCCTCCAACGTAGCTGGGGGTTTCCAAGAAGCAGCAAGGAGGAGCTCGAGCATTCCAGGTGTGGGGAGACAGCCTGTATGGAGAGGAGGTGAAGACAGCAAAGAGGCCGCTTTTGCTAGAAAGGAGAATGTATGGAAGGAGAGCAATGTTCATGGAGCACGAAGGGGTCCCCTGGAAGAAATGCCAAAGCAAGAATTTTATATTTTCTCCCAATAGCAAAAGGGAATCACTGAAGTTTACTAAAGGGTGTTGGGGAGGGGGAGTCGATGGGGGGGAGAAGAAGACCTGCACTTGAAAAGCACTTTGACAACAACAGGAGGCTATTTCAATCAGTTGGGCCTTGTTGTACACATCCATTCTGCATTCTGAGACCCTTCACATAAGTTGAAAATCACACTTATTATTTAATAAAGATTACTTATATTTTATATATTCTGATAGGCATATTTTATATTTTTATATTGCATATATTCATAATATGTATAAATGAATATATAATATTTATATGATATGTTATATTATGTTATGTAATATAATTTATATTGTATGTTATAGTA
>NW_025383659.1:0-6265 GCF_016433145.1 Gracilinanus agilis
TATATATATACATATATATATATACACCATATAACAATGTAAGGTATTATTGTGATGATGGTGAGTAGCAGCAGTGTTGTAGTATAAAACAAAAGATCTTGAGTCAAAACATCAATGTTTAACTCCCAATGATATGAATTTAGACAAGTAACTTCTTTGAGTTTTAGCTTCCTCACCTATACTGTAGGTGTATACACCTACTTCTTTCAGAGGGTGCCTAGATTTTGCTTTTTGATTTAATCAATCTAGAGAATTCTTACTATGGCAATTCCCTCCATTGATACAAACTAGCAACTCATCTGTAGTTTATAATCTTAGAATGTTGTCTGGGCAACTTTATAGCTAAAATCCCATAGTTACAATCAATATGTGTTGGAAGCAAGACTTAAGGTTAGTTTTTCCTGACTCCAAGTCCATCACTCTCTCCATTATCCTACTGTCTTTTATAGGGTTATTGGATGATTAAGTGAGGTAATAGCATATTTGTTTTCTATTAAACAATTATCAGTCATAAGAATAAAAGCTGATTCTTTATGTACCACTTAGAGGTTTACAAAAGGTTTCACTTTCATATTCTTTTTCTCATAGATATTATTTAACCCCCTTATATTGATGAGGAAATCGAACCTCAGGGAGACTCACACAGACCTGGTCAGAGATGGTCTCATAACTGGTGAGTTTCAGAAGTGGTATTCAGACTCAGTCACTACTTAGTCAGAGTCAATCACTCTTCTTCTTTCAACTATATCAGACTACAAAGGGGATGATGAACGTGAGGATGATGATGATGATGATAGTGGTGATGATGCATGTTTGTGTGCATATGTATATGTTTGTAAGAAAGATAAATTTTCTTCCTCTTAATATATTGTTTTTACTGTAGTCTAGACTCTTTCAAGTTCACCAATTTTTCTCATACCAAAACCTGTTAGATATAAATACCTATCTTATTTCTATTTCTTTCCTTGGTTTTCTTTTATTTAGACAGAATATATTACCTAGGAGAGCTAAGGTTGTGATGAGCAGCTGCATACGGTTCTTTGGGTGTAATAAATACTTTTTCCTCTTATAAACCAAATGCTCTCAAGTGTAAATTAGCCTTCAGGCTTTTATTCTCTGAATGTGAACAGGTCTCAGATTCTACTTCATTTAATGTATGTGCTCATGAGAGAGGGAAGATTTTTTTATTTTTTCCTAAGAGGACTTTTTCCCACTAAAATGGCTTATCTGTGACAAAACTTTCTAGCTGTTTAATTTACTTAGGTCAGAAAGAATGACTCGCCAAATCTTACAAAAGATTACCAATCCTGTCAAAAGGACCATTTGAACCAAATTCTTCTTAACTGCAACATCAGCCTTCTCTACTATCTTATAATGGATCTATAACAAAGGTCTCCTTAACTACTCTTTCCTGGCAGGGATGAGCTTCTTCATTGGCTTTCATCAACAAGAAAATGGAGTGTGATGAAAACATTTTAAATCAATTCTATGGGGATTCCACATAGAGCCTGTGTTTAGAACTGAGACCATAGTAGAAATGACCTAGTCCAACGACATCATTTTCTAGATGAGGAAACTGAGATTGAGAATATCCAGTATTTTCTTTCTCCATCTCTTTCTCCAAAAGCTTCTGCTTGGAATTTGTAAAGTACAGATCTGACTATATTATCCCCCTAATATGAAATCTTTACTGACTCCATATGAAATCCAGCCTCAGGCATTTATTAGCTATGTGACCTTGGGCAAGTCAACTTAATCCTGTTTGCTTTGGTTTCCTCATCTATAAAATGAACGGGAGAAGAAAATGGAAGACTACTGAAGTATTTTTGATAAGAAAATCCCAAAGTAGTGGCATAAAGAGTCAGACAAAACTGAAATAGACAGAAACCAAATGGAGTATCAATTCTGCAAGGCCTTTAAAGTCTCTCTACTGATAGAACTGTCTCATTCTGGGCTCATTTCATAATACTTTCCTTCATAAACACTTGACTCTAGTCAGCACTGTTTCACCAAATGTTTCCATAGAGAAGATTCCATTTTCTATCATTGTGTATCTTTTTTTTAACCCTTACTTTTTAGTCTGAGACAGAAGGGCAAGGACTAGGTAAATAGGGTTAAGTGACTTGCCCAGGATCACATAGCTAGGAAGTGTCTGAGACCATATTTGAACCCAGGTTTTCTCTACTCCCAGTATGGTTCTGTATCCAGCATGCCACCTACCTACCCCAACTACGTGTGTCTTTGCACAAATTGTCCCCTTTATCAGAAATGTGCTCCCTCCTAACCTCTACCAGATAAAATTCCCAACTGATATCAAAGCACTCTTCAGGGGCCACCTCTTATCTGAAGCCTTTCTTGATCCCTCCAATTATCAGCATGTTGTTGTTTTTTTTTACTCTGGAAATTACTTTGCAGTACTTTGCATATATTTTTTTATTTAGTTATCTCATTTATGTGACAACTACCTTCACTAAGATGAAAGCTCTTTGAGAAATTGTTTATTTTTTTTTGCTTGTCTCCCCAGAACCTAGCACACTTTTCATATTCATTGTAGGTGCTTAAGTATCAGAGATAACATAATTATAAGAAGAAATGCACACTCCTGTTACGCATCAACTCTATATACTTATTTTATCTGGAACAACTATATATTTCATGGAAGGTGAGTGACCTTTGATCCTACAGTCTGTAAAAAATTTGACTAGATTATGGTTAGTACAGTGGTGTATGAATGACAACCCCTACATTCTGGGCTTTGTTGCTAACAAATGAACTTTATTCTTTTATGGTCCCTCATGTTACTTATTTTTTAAAATAGAGAAAACAGTTCTTTCTTAAAGGGGAATTGAAAGAATATAGTAATAAGTAAGTCTGGGCAAATCACTTCATCTCTCAGTGATACAGGCAACTCTCTGAGATTAGAAATTGCAGAAGAGGAATGGACTTATATTGTTAAGGGAATTCATTCATCCAAAAGTTCTTCATACCAATGAAATCATTGGTTTAGATCTCCTGTTCTGAGGTGTCAAACATGTGGCCCAAAAGTCAAATATCTAAGTTGATATGGCATTCCGAAGATGGCTTAGTGGCTTCCTTTCCTGTTTGAATTTGATGCCATCACTTTAATTTCAATTAAGGCAGTATGGGAAAGTGACAAAAGCAATAAATTTGGAGTCAAGTGTCTTGGGTTTAAATCCTGGCTCTGTCCCTTATTACCTAGGTAACTTTAGTCAAGTCCTTTAGTGTTTCTGGGCCTCAGTTTCCTCATCTGTAAAATGAAGGCCTTGGATTAGATAACTTCTAAGGTACTTTCCACCTCTAAATCTAAGATCATATGCTCTCAACCTTAAGGACCAATCCAATAGGACTTTTATTATGCTGATAACTGACATGTTACAGCTTATTGGGATTTTTGTGTGTGTGTTTTTGTGAAAATAAAATATACTTAGACTCATGCCTGATGAATATTATTATCTAGTGGAGTAAATTCTAAACTTTTCATGGGGGCCAGACCTCTTCATTTTATACAAAACTATAATGGAACCCTTCAAGTATTTTTAACTGGGTTTTTGAAATTCTACTTCCAAAGCATACCTGAAAGTGAGCAAGTGATCATCCAACCTGCTTGGAAATCTCCATTGAGGGGGGAAACCTTCTCCTTCCTGAAGTGATCCAGTATCCTTTCTATGTACTTAGAATATGCAATATCAGAGAAACTATATGTTTCATTGTTGAGCAGATGTCTCCCTTACAAGAAACTGAAATTGGATTCTCTGAATATTCTACCCATTGTTGTACTCTCTGGAACCAAGTAATATACACTAAAATCTTCCTCCCATGTGAAGTTCAAATATTATGAATGGACTTGGCTCACAATTCTAGCCTCATTCTTCATATGGAATGTTTTCAAGACCTGCCATCATCCTTTCTACCCTCTGAATGTTTTCTAGTTTGTCAAAGCCTTTCAGAAATGTGGCCTCTGGAATTCATCATGTCCCTCTAAATTCCTTGTCTGACCAGAGCAGAGTAGAATTGGTCTCTATATCACCCATTTTCTGAATTCTTGGCAACTATTAATACAACTTAGTTTTTTTAGTTAACATGCCATTTGTGATCTAAATATTTGGATAATTCATATTTGTGTATAATCCCCAAACCAATGCTATAGATTCACTAGTCTTATGGTTGTCTTTCTTGGTTACTGTGTCTTGTGACTTAATGATCATCTCTGCTATCATTTTGCTTCCTGTGTAATGGTGCCCTAGAAAAAGAACTCTAGAGAGCTGAAATCTAGGTTTGATTTCTGACTTTAATATTTACTAAAGAAGTCATTCAACATCTTGAAATTGCTGTTTATTCATCTGTAAAATGGGAGTAACCATACTTGTGCTCCCTAACTTACATAATTATTGTGAGCAAAGTGTTTTATAAGATACAAAGTGTTATTAGAATGTGTTTTAGGACCAGTTTGGTAGTGCTGTGGATAGAATGCTAGGTCTGGAGTCAGACTTGGATTTGAATCAGGCCTCAGAAATATATTACCTGAATGACCCTGGGAAAGTCACTAAATCTCTTTTTGCCTCAGTTTCCTATATTGTAAAATGAGAATAATAATAGCACTTACCTCTCAGGGTTACTGTGAGGCTCAAACAAGTTAATAAATGCAAGTTGCTTAGTACAAAGCCTGGTACATCATGAGTACTATATGAATGTAACTTTTTGTTACTGTCATTATTACTACTATTGTTATTGTTTTGGCCATTACCTGCTGTGGTGTGGCATTTGATTTGAAAGATTTATGTGAGTAAATTTCTCCTACCCTTTCCTGTTTCAAATTAAAATCTCTTTCATCAGATTTACAAATACTCAGTTAAAATTTTAATATTTATATGTGTTTTACTTAAAATGATAAATACTTTTAATATATATTTTTACTGACAAATTACATTTTGCTAAATGTATTCCATCCCTGGCCAGAAACTCATCACTAGACAATAAAATAGGATTATAGTTCTAGGGCTGGATGGAACTGAAGATGCCAACTAGTCAAAATCTTTTATTTTACAGATGAGGAAACTGAGGCCTATAGAGGTGAAAAGACTTGGGAAAGACATAGTGGTAAGCCCAGATTCTCTGACTCCAGAGTCCAGACTACTTTCATTGCTCCCTAGGAGCTCTAATCCTAACCTCAGAAACTATTTACTTAGACACCTGTTCATTTTCTAATACTATTACAGAATCACAGAGTGACTATAATATTCAGCCTATGTAATGCTGATATGATGAGATGATGTTAACAGATAAATTCCTGCTAGAGTGTAATACAGTCAGGACTGTCTTATTTTTGCTCTAGACTAACTAGAAGAAGCATTTAATGTCTTATATAATATTATACACACTGGAGGGGCCCAAAAGGAATAATTGTTGGATGAATAAATTGCATTTGTATATAAAATCCCAAACCTTCTTATCTGGTAGTTTTAGTTTTTCTACTCCTATTTTCTAGTAGAAATGCTAATGAATAGCAAAAAAGGAGCCATAAGGTGGGCAGCAGGAAAGAGAAGAGAAAAAGAACATGCAAAATCAATTGATGACTAATTAGTTCTTGAAAAATTGAACTGATTAAAATTAAGAAAATTACATGTACTTTCTCTCATTCCAAATTTACTATGCCACATTAAGCTGAGCCCAGTGCAATTGCTATTCTGTTTTAGAAAAAAAAATCATTTCGTTCCCTTTAGCATTTAGTGTAATACTTGGCACATAGTAGGTACCCACTATATTTTTAAGAAACTGAATACAAGTGGTTGGAGAATTATTGTTCATTATTTTTAATCCAGAGTCGGCTCCTTCTAAAATCTCATTGTCTTCTTAAATATACTAGTGATCTTTTGTTGTTGTTGTCATTTTGATGATTTAGATCATTGGTTCTTAGATTGTTAATGTTAGAATGTACCTCAAAGATTATGTAGCCCCAGCTGCTACATGGCACAATAGATAGAACACTGGGACTGTATTCCAATATGGTCTCAGAAACTTACTGGCTATGTGACCCTGGACAAATCACTAAACCCTATTGGCCTCAATTTCCTCATTTATAAAATGAACTGAAAAAGGAAATGGTAAATCACTCCAGTATCTTATCCAAGAAAACCTCAAATAGGGTCATGAAGAGTCAAAAATAACTGAACATGACTAAATGACAAAATCTCACTCTATACTTTTTTTTACATTTATTAATATTCATTTTTAACATGGTTACATG
>NW_025383660.1:0-8118 GCF_016433145.1 Gracilinanus agilis
TATATATTTTATATATATATATAAAACTAAGTATTTAGTTTTATTTCTCTACTACAGAGCTAAGAATGTCACAATCCCAAAATGTTCATAATAGTGGAAGTATATAGTAAAGAGAAGGCTATGCCTCTTTTTCCTAATGTGCTTAGAAAGACACAAATCATGACTTATACATTGTTACCTATGGATAAAGGTTATGAGAAGGTTTATGAAGGGTGGATAAAAAGAAGCAAAGGGAATAAATCTGAACATGTATTGCTTCTGGGATAGCCTTTTGGTCTATCTTCCAGAATTCTCTCCAACATTCCATACAACTCAGCTGCAAAGTGATTTTCCTAAAACATATTTCTGATGATTAACACATCCCACCCTCAACTCAATAAACTCCACTGGCTCCATATTTTTTCAGGATAAAATATAAAATCCTCTGGTATGTAAAGCCTGGGTCCCACCTTTCTAAGATGTCTAACCCTTCCCTAAATACTCTATGATCCAGAGACATTTGTCTCCTGGCAAAAATTCTATCTTGAGAAAGTCTTTCCTAATCCTTATCTCTTCATCACCATCATATTTAATCACCTGCTAGATCCTTTTGATTCTATATTTGGTACTATCTTATGCATCTACCCACTCCCTTCCATTCCCAGTTCCATATTTCTATTTTAAATCCTTCCTAGCTTTTCTTAACTCTCTCTTCCAGTTCTGAAACCAAGATCAAATAAATTCTAGAACTGTTTCTGATGGGGTGTGAATGTGTGTTAGTCCAGTTCCCCAAGGATCTACTTTCCATTCTAAAAGTGTTCTTATTTTTAAAATAAATTTAATTCCCTGATTATATGAAAAAACAATTTTTTCATATATGTTTTCTGAAGCAATAAGATCCAAATCGTCTTCCCCCATCCAGAGATGACAAGTAATTGGATCTGGCTTACACATGTATTATCATGAAAAAATTTTCATATTGTTCATTGTGGTAAAATAATACTCATATAAAACCAAGTCCCTTCCACAAAAACCCCATTAACTATTTCCTCCTGTATGTCATTTAATTTCTCCTTTAAAAATTTGGAGGCTCTACCATTTGATGTGTATATGCTTAGTACTATGATACATTTTATCAAGATACAATTTCCTCCCTTATCTGTTTTAATTACATATTTTTTTTGCCTTAGCTGCTTCTGAGATACCAATTGCTACTTCTGCTTTTTTTAATTTCAGTTGAAGCACAATAAATTCTGCTCCAGTTCCTTACTTTACTCTTTGTGTGTTTCCCTACCTGACATGTGTTTCTTGTAAACAGTATATGGTTGGATTCTGTCTGTTAATCCACTATGCCATCTGCTTTTATTTTATGGGTGAGTTCGTCCCATTCCCATTCACATCTTATTTTTTCCCTTTTGATCCTGCTCTTTCTCTTTCCTTTTACTCTGTTCCTGCCTAGAAGTGTTTTGCTTTTAAAAACCTCAACCCACTTCCTCCCCTTCTTTTAGAAGGGTACCCCATCTTATTCCCCTCCTTCCCTATAGAGTAAAATACGTTCTATATCCAGATGACTATGGCTGTTGTTCCCTCTCTGAGCCAATTAATATGAGAATAAGGTATAAGCATTACCTGTCATGATCTTCATGCTCCCCTCCACTGTAACAGATTTTCTTGCACATCTTTAGGTTATATAATCTACCTCATTCTACCTTTCCCATCTCTTTTCTCTTAGAGTAATCCACATTTTCACTTCTGATTTTTTTGTATATCATGCCACTTTAATCAACTTACTCCTTCACCTTTGGTCTATGCATGCTCCTTCTAACTGCTCTAATCTTGAAAAAATTTAAGGTATAAATATCATTTTTCCATACAGGAATATAAACAGTTTGATCTTATTGATTCCCTTAAATTTTTTCATTCTTGTTTACCTTTTTATGCTCTTCTTGAGTCTTGTAGTTAAATATCAAATTTTATGTTTAGGTCTGGTATTTTTCACCAGGAATGTTTGAAAATCTTCTATTTTATTAAATGATCATTTTCCCCTGGAAGAATATGTTCCCTTTTGCTAAATAGATGATTTTGGGTTGTAAACCCATTTCCTTTGCCTTTTGGACTATCATATTCCAAGCCTCCCAATACATACTCTACAGTCACAAAATTTCTTTGGAGGTTCAAGAATTTAAAAAGATTAGACTTTTTTGAAATATCTGTTATATGCTAGGCTTTGGGGATACAAAAAGAGGAAAACATTACTCCCTGCTCTCAAGTTGTTTACAATCTGGATAGTGTGATAATTAGATTAAGTCTACACTGCCCATCTTTAGATTTAATCACCAAAGGTGAGAGCATCTTCCAATTCTGGGAGGTCCTAACCCATGTATGATAGAGTGAATAAGGAATCAGAATCAATGGACCACCCCCTACACTTTCTCTGAAAAAGCGTCTATTGTGATTGGACATGCAGGATAAGGGAAGGCACTGGAAGTGATATATATATGTGACCCCTTTGAAAGAGGAGAGTGAGTGAGGCTGTGGCTGGTTTGGTGAAGGGGACCTGAGGGAGCTTTGCTGGTTCTGACAGAGATTGTTCCATGTGGTGAGTTTAAAGACTAAATCTTCCTAAACTTCTATTAAGAAACTTCCTTTTATAGACTTTGTGAATGAAGTTTGCTCCATTCACCTCCGGGCATCAGGCCCTTTAACCTTCCACTGAGGGTTAAAATCTACCTAGATTAATTAGTGAGATAGAATCTTATCTCTGTACTTCCTCTCTCTCTTCTTATGTAAATAAATTTCCATAAAAGTCAAATTTGACTTGAGATTATTCTTAATTGAGGATTGATAATAGTTTAATCCTCTGGGGACCGCCTGTTAATATACTGAACCCATAGAACCCCTTTTTTCTACCTTACAATGGGAAACAAACAATAATGATTTATGAAAAAGCTATATACAAGATGAAAAGGGGGAAAATAACAGAGGCAAGGCAGTTGAATTAAAAGAGGTTAGGAAAGGCTTCTTGCAAAAGATAAAATTTTAGTTGGGATTTAAAGGCATAGGGTCATTCAGAGAAAATGCTTGGAGGTAAGATATGGTGTGTCTTATTTGTGGAAAAGCAAGGAGGCCAGCTTTACTTGGCTCTCAAGATGTCATTTATTAATTTGGAGAATATTTCCTAGGGGAGTGATACTGAATCTTTGACACATGTGCCAAAAAGGGAATGCAGAGCCCTCTCTGTGGTCACACCTGTAGTCGCCTGCTAGAATTCATTACTAGAAAGCCATTACTCACTTCTCCCACTCCCCTGCTCAGCAGCCCAAGGGGAGCACTTCCTCCCTTCCCAGGCTGGTGTGACACAGACTGTTGAGTCTGTGGTGAAGATTACTATGGTGGGGTTGAAATGGAGCTAGGTTTGAAGGGAGCACAGCTCACAACATGGCACGTAGCTGGAGGGGAGCAGAGTGCCAGGGCCACTTTCTTCCCCCTCTCCACACGCCATTCATCACCCAACTTCTGCCTAGCAGCCCAATGGGAGAGCTTTATTCCCTGCTCCAATGTCTAGGGTAATGAAGAGAAAGCAGGGGGTGGGTGAAAGGATGGGGGGTGGCACTTGGTCTCTTGGGCAGGGTGGGTATGGCATTCAGTCTGGGGGTAGAGGTGGGCTGGGTCCTGGCATGCAATCTCTAAATCGTTTGCCACCACTGTTCAAGGGAGTTAGGCATAAAAAAGTTGAAATATGAGAGGGAGCTAGATTATGAAGAGCTTTTAATACTGAAGGATTTTGTATTTGATCTTGGAGGCAATAGTCACTGGAGTTTATTGAGTTGTGGAAGAAGACATTATCTCAACTATGCTTTGGAAAAGCATACTTTGGTGGTTAAAGGAAAATCTATTGGAGTGTAAAGACACATGATTCAAACAGACTCACTAGCAACAGTTGAGATATGAGGTATTACATTACTACATTAGAGTGGTGGCAGTGTTAGAGGAGATATGGAAGCATAGTTGAGAGATGTTCCAAAAATAAAATTAAGAGACCTTGGCAAAAGATTTACTATGAGTAACTAATTTTCCATTTTACTGGTGATGTGACTTCCTTCAATAATATCTTCCTTTTCAGGTATCTTCTTTGAATTTTTTATTTTCTAATTTTTGTACTAGTCTCACCCACTACTATATATTACAAAATAACATAGAAGCAGAGACCTGTGTTTTATTTCATTTTTAGATATCTAGGACTTAGCATAGTTTAAAGGCTGTTGCTTAATAAAGGTGTGTTAACTTGAATAAAATGAATGAATAAAGAACCCCTCAATGAAAAGTTCTTAACCTGTGGTCCATGTATTAAAAAAATAATTTATAACATAATTAATTTCCTTTATAATCCTATGCATTTTTATATATTAAAAATCACCTATACTGAAAAGAAGTCCATAAACTTTATTAGATTGCTAAGGAAATGAAGGTCCCTGAAGCAGTTAAGAACCTGTGTAACAGACAGTCTCTAGGATTTCAGCTATTGTTTTGAATCTATGATTTTGTGATTCTAAACCTCTAAAAGAATGACACTAAAGATAAAAATGTCATTTACCAGGGAAAGTCAGGAAAACAGTCATTTTTCAGGAGGTGGGCTTTTTAATGACCTTCAAATTATAAAACTCAGGAAGCTTCCTATGGTATAGATCTCACTCTGCTCCTATGGGCTTTAAAAGAGATAGAATTCAGGAAACAATAACAAAACAACTCCTTTTCCTTATTTCTTTCTCAATATGCTTTGATTGAAATGAGAAAAAAATTTTTTTGAAGTTCATGTAGTACTTAATTGGCTTCATGTAAATATATTTTAATTTTTAAAATCCATGAATCAAGCAATATGAGAGAAATAAATTTAACATGTTTAAGCTATAACTGATAAGTACTTCAAAGAAAAGTGATTTATGAGAAATGAAATTTTTTACCCATTAGAGCAATTGTAAGAAGGAAATTTAGGGTATTTTATAGATATATATATAAAACGTGGCCGCCAGGAATCAACAGTTCAGATTGATTCCATAATTAAATCAGACCCAAGTCAGCATCAGGTTGAGATAAGTTTATTTACAATCAGGAAGGTAAAAGTATAGGAATAAAGAGAAAGGGAGAGGCTAGTCCACGCCTGGACAGGCCTGGATGAGAGAGAAGGTTAAAAGGCTAAATAAATGAAGCTGCAAGCCACAAGGCCTAACAGCCAGATAGGCTGGTGCCTGCTTAGGCAGAGTTTAGAAGAGGCCTAGGTAGGCCAAGGAAGTCAGCCTAACTTACCCACGTGACAATACAGAGTGTAAGCGTTCTGTGGTCTCAGGAGCTCCTACAGCACCAAGTTCAAAGGGGGAACTGCCTCAACAGGAAGTAACTAACATACTTAAAGAGATAGTGTCTTTCGTCACTTCCCATGGGTCCACCTCTAATTCAAATGGACAAATGGCAGTCTCTACATTGATCTGGATTGTCCAAAGGGCAGTCCCTTATTCTTGATTTGTTACTTGTTGTCACATGTGGGTAACTCGTCTCCCCTCCCCACTAAGGAAGGTGAGGGTGACATCATTTCTACACCTAGGATGAGTAGATTTTTGACTATGAATGGGCTAGAGTTAATTCCATTTACACAATCCCCCCCTGATGATCATATTGGGTGCCTAGTCACCCCAAGTGATCATTTTACACAAACATCTTATACTCACAAAGGTCTTCTAACTACAATAGTTAGAGATAAGAGGGAAATGGAAAAGAGAGAAAGCAAAACCAATGTTTTGCTAAGCTCATTGACAAGAAACCAGTTGGGGGCAGTCCCCTATTGGCATAACATGTACAATTAAAGTAGCTGTTCAAAACCCATCAGTCCATTCATTAGTACCCAAAGTTCATTCTGGATTGCTGGATGCAACAAACAAACAAAGTCAGTTCAATCAATTGCAACCCAAAGTTCATTCTGGATCTCTTGATTAAATGTAGGTTCTTCAGGCATCTCTCTGCAAACAGTTCATTCTCTGGATTAAGGAATCAGCAAGTTTCTTTCCCTGAGAATTTTTCTCAAACAAATCAAAAATTAAATCTTGGATTTTATAAAAATACAATCCCCCCTGATGTGGGTATTTAAAAAGAAATACCCAGATCAGCTCAAGATATATAGTTGAGTCATGGGGTTGTATGAGTAATTTTAAAAGAGAAAAAAAAAACAAAAGTATGTAAAGGTCAAATAGAAGAAAATTGAAATTTTGAAAAAAGAAAACATTAAAATCAAAATCAAAATATCAAAAGCTATGTATATAAAATTTCTGAAGAAACAAAATAAAATTATAATAGGCCCTTGTATTAGGGTCTAATCAATTATAATTTCCATCCGACTAGTCTGTAGGACAAAATGCAGTAATACTGCACTTACCCATTTGTAGCTAAGACTACAGGAAGTTGCCATTCTATAAGAGAGAAAAAAGGACCAGATTTATATGTAAGGGAAGTGTCTGTCATTCCCTTCACTCTCAGGAATATATGGGTGAGCCAGATGATAGCCAACCTGCGGTACCTGACTGGCAGTGTAGTTCGGAGAGTCCTACGTCTTAACATATGTTAAGCGTCATAGCTTCAATTCTTACACTGAGTTCAAGTCCTTAGTGTTGGCGTGGGAGTACCTCAATCCCACCTGTATATGTATGTCCCTTTGACCTTGTGCTTCTTGGCACTGTGCAGATGTTCTCATCAATCCCATTGGATTGGTCGGTCGGTCTCCTTGACCTTGTGCTTTCTTAGCACTATTAACGGCTCATGTGTTCCCTTTTCCTGGAATTAGACAGAAGCATTAATCACAGTCCCATAACATTTAACAATGTATGGCAAGTTCTTGGAGTCTAAACCTTGTGAGTAAGCAGTAATATTACAGCAAATATATATATATATATATATATATATATATATTAAAATTATAGCATTGCAAAAAATAATGAAAAAATTAAGTGATTATATGTACTTAAGTACAAGAAATGAGAAAAAAGACAAAAATATCAATTATTCTATTAAAAGATATTAGGAAAATCAATAAGAAAATTAAAATAAAATCAGGGAAAGAATCAAGACAAACCAATGATTCCAAAATTAGCATCCATAAGTTTATGAACTGTTATCTCCAATGCAGATAATAGGAAACAATCAGGTTCAATAGAAGATGCCCTCTTTACATGTGAGCAATGAATCTAAGAGTCCTTTTCTCCAATCTTTATAGCTGTTGGGGTGGTTAATAAAATTTCAAATGGGCCATCCCATGAAGGCTGGGTTGCCCCAGTGCGCTGGAAGTTCTTTATATACACTTTGTCTCCTGGGTTCAGGTCATGAAGTGAAAAGTCTATTGGTCCTGCTTGTACTGCAGTTCCAGATTCATAGAGTTCACACAGTCTGTGTTGCAATTCCTATATACAGGAAGCAATAGAAGTATCTCCTCCTAATAATGATGTATATGCAGGAGAAAAAGGTTTAGCCTGTATAGGAGGATGTCCAAAAGCATCTCATATGGTGAGATGTGTAGATCTCCCCTGGGTCTGCTTCTAAGATAAAATAGAACTAGAGGGAGAATTTCAGGCCATTTTAGGTGTCTCAGTACATAATTTGCCAATCATGGTTTTAAGTTCTCTGTTCATCTGTTCAACTTGGCCTGAGCTCTGGGGATGATATGGTACATGGAATTTGGGAGTTATCCCCAGGCATGAATATATTTCAGATAAAACTGAATCAGTAAAGTGACTCCCTCTGTCCGAGTCAATACGTGCAGGCAGACCAAAACGAGGAATGATTTCTTTTAAAAGCACCTTGGCAACAAAGGCCGATGTGGCTCGGGCAGTAGGAAATGCTTCTGGCCACTTGGTCAGTTGATCCACTATGACCAGACAGAATTTATATTGTCCAGCCTTTGGCATTGTTATGAAATCAATTTGTAGGTGCTCAAAAGGTGTGTATGCCAATGGATGCCCACCAAGAGCCTTGCCACGAAAAGAGTGTTGCTTATATGCTTGGCAGGTAGGGCAAGCTGCACACACTTTAGAGGCTATAGTGGTTATGCCAGGAGCTATCCATACTCTCTTAACAGAGTCCATGATGCCCTGGGTACCA
>NW_025383661.1:0-1037 GCF_016433145.1 Gracilinanus agilis
GGTGTCTTACTGAGTATATAGCAAGGATAAGAATGAGGAGAACCAAAAAGATTCAATGATGAAGGTGATTAATGGGGTCAAAAAACTAAAGTTCAATTTAAAGTTGTTCTTAGCCTGGTGCTGAGTACACAATTTAAACTAAGTATCATTGATGAAGTAGGAAAAAACTCTAACTGAATGTTGCCTGGGTCAGAATTGGAATGAAGCTAGTAGAAGCTGCACAAATGGCCCCCCTACACGGGGGAGTAGCTACGTATGCTTCTTTTGATTGGGGAGGGGGCGGTTGCAGGCAGTGGAGGCCACAAACACTTGGGACATCTTAGAAAATAATCTCGGCTCTGTGAGGCTGTATCCTGACAGCTGGTCACTCCATATGTGTGTGAGGATAACTATAGCAATGAATTAATGTTCTAATCATACCCCTAGAAGACAAACTACTTTGTAGCATACAGGGATGTTGCTAGCAAGGGGATTTGGGGGTAATATTCCTGGCTGAAAAACAGGTTTTTCATGTGTCCATATGTCAAGTCTACCCACTGGCAAACATCAACACACCCACAAAGAGTTAGTTACTCTTTGAAAACCAGTTACTGAATCCCCGCCAATATTTGTTGGGTAAACAGGTTATAAACTCAATCTAGCCCAGATTGCCATTTTCTCTCCCTTTCTCATACTGTTTGGCATCTGATAATGTAACTACTGCAGGGAAAGACCTAAGAAATGGCCTCAAAAATCATTCTAGAGTTCTCCTAAATCACTCAAAAAGAAAAAATAAACTTTTATTTTTCTCATTTTCCACAAGTCAAAAACAAACCAAAAATTTCTGTCTTTCAAAATATCAAACATTCAAAGGTATAGAATTTAATCTATATGTAATGATAGCTCCATATATATGTAATTATATATTCTCTTTAATAAAGAGTGGCAATTTTTGAGGGTTTTTTGCACTTTACATAACCAGTAATTCTTTTTTTTAAACATTTATTAATAGTCATTTTTAACATGGTTACATGATTCATGCTCCTACTTTCCCCTTC
>NW_025383662.1:0-10209 GCF_016433145.1 Gracilinanus agilis
CTCTCTCTGTATATATATATATATATAATATATGTATGTATTCACAGACCTTTACACAAATATCCAGAGAAAGATGGCTACATAGCTACATCTATAGACATATGATTAAATGAATGACAAAAAATAAAAAGGAAAAAATGTGTGGCCAAAAAAAATATCAACTTACAAGAATATTTCCCAATTGAGAGAAGAAGAGGTATGAAAAAACCAAAAGCCATTCTTTATTTGACTTCAGAGTAGAGTTTTGAACTCACATTACAAAGAGAATATGTCAGATATTCAAGAACTCAAAACCTAATCCATATTTCCTTTCTTCTTTCCTTCATATTTCTGTCCCTATTTTGGTTTTAAATATTTCTGCAATGTACACCTTCCTTGGAGACAGGGAAATAATTAAACTTGTTTCTATATACATAAACTGGGTTGAGAATTTTTACCCTACCAGTCAAGTCATTCAAACAGCTATCTTGATTGTTTTTATAGCAAATATGAGTGATGAAGCAGTTGGAATGCTGTTACACAGGTAATCTCAAACTAATAAAAGAACCAGAAAAAGGCCTCCAACTCAATAGGTGGTTCCTTCCAGAATGATTTGTAGAATGGTAAACATCAAGATTACACAAGATGGGAAAGTATAGAAAGCTTGTAGTCTGCACTAGGGGAGCGAGTAAATACCCTCAGCAGTGAGATCAAAGATTCAGCTAAGTTTGTTCAGGCATTTTTAAGTTGTATCTGACCCTTCATGATCTCATTTGAGATTTTCTTGGCAAAGATACTGAGTAGTTTATATTGAGTAGTTATTTCCTTCTCCAGTTCTTTTTATGGATGAGAAAATTGAGGCAAATAGTCCTCTTGCAAAAGTAGTTCTCTGGGGTTCTTGACTCACAGCATTCCCCAGGTTTCCCCATGTTTTATCCCATCTTATTTAGTCTATGGAGTAAAACATGAAGTTCTTCATGACTAATTTGAATCCTACTCCATTTCTATTAACTCTCTAATCTAATTCCCTTTAAAATGACCCAGAAGATAAACATATTTCCCCTATAGACTGGAGTGTGTTTACTGACTTGATTAGAAAGGGTACATCAAAATTTCCAAGTGGCTCAAGCCACTCCTATAAAGGTTTGAATTTTTTTTTCTTTTACAAGAGGAATTTCTTTAATTGTGGGCTCCTTTAAAGATATAAAGCATTCCTGAAGCATGTTTTACAAGGGGAATTTCTTTAATTGTGGGCTCCTTTAAAGTTATAAAGCATTCCTGAGGCATGTTTAACAATGAGGACATTTTTGTCTGTACACATCAAGATTAGGATACAATGGGGCCAAAGATACATTCCTCTAGACTACATGTTTCCAAGTTAAATGCTTTGCTGAGGACCATACACCTGGTGTCTGAGACTAGATTTGAACTCATGAAGTTGAGTCTCCCTGATAGCAAGCCCAGTCAGTGCTCTCTCCACCATTCCACCTAGCCACTACTTGTTTGTATTTTTTTTCTTTTTACTAGTCTCAGTTTATCTATGCAGGCATAATTTTAGTGCTCTGATTACAAAGAATGAAGTTGTAATTAACTGATAAGAAACAAATAAGCAGAGGGAGGATTTTAGGAGCATGTCTCTTACAACTGGAAGAGATCTAGGATCAGTTCTCCAGTCTTTAGCTAAGTAATGCATTAACATGCTTATCTGATAGATTCAAGAAAATGAGACTAAAGATTACAAACAGCTAGTAAGTTATTGATACTCAATCCCAAATCTAGTAATAATAACGCTTCTTCCTCAATGCCTTATTTTGATGGTTCCACTTCCTTTACTCTTACTCTTTTCTAAATTCTTTACAGTGTAACATCTGACCTCATATTTTAACTGCTCTCCTCTAAATGTGTTAGTGATTTCTTAATCTCTTACTTGCCAAAACTAATGGTCTTTTCTCAATCTTCATTTTTCTTGACCTCTCTGTAGCCTTTAACACTTTTCACCACTATCTTCTCCTTGATGGTCTCTTCTCTCTAGGTTATCATGACCTCATGCTAATCCTGATTCTTGCCCTACCTATCTGATTGCTAGTTCTCAGTCTCCTTTGCTGGATCTTCATGGGGCTCATGTCCACAAATAGTGGCTGTCCCCTAGGGCTCTATCCTGGACCCTCTTTCTTCTCCTCATAGTCTATTTTGCTTAATGATCTCATTAGTTTCCATGGATTCAACTGACACATCTATTATGATACTCAGAGAAATTTATGCAGTCCTAAACCCTCTGCTAATTTCCAGATTCATATATCACAGTTCCTAAGGAATATCTCAAATTAGCTATCCCATAGGAGATCTTAAACTTAGCATGTCCAAAACTGAATTCATTATTCTGACTTCTTCCAAATACTGTTGCCAAATACTCGCAGATTCTGAACTTCCATATTCATGTTACAAGTAGTACCATCTTCCCACCAAGCCTCATGCACAATCTAAGTGTCATCTTCTACTTCTTATGCTCTCTCAGCCCTCAAATTTAAATCTACCAAATCCTGGTGGTTTTAAATCCACCCCCTCCTCTTCTCTCACACTGCTATCACTCTGAGGCAAGATCTCTTCATCTCAAACCTTACTTTTACAAGTCTTTTAACTGATCTCCCTGCCTCAATTATCTATTACAGTCCATCCTCCACTCAGTTAGCAGAGTGATTTTCCTTATGTACATATCTAACCATGTCACTCTCTAATAAATTCCAGTGGCTCACTGTGGCCTCCAAGATCAAATGGAAAATCTTTTTTAAATTCACAGCCCTTCCTACATCAATGCCCTCTTCCACCCCCAATTTTCTTATACCTTACCCCTGAAATCCAGTGACACTGACCTCTTTGATGACCCTAGCACAATATTTCATCTCCAGTTTTTAGACTTTTTTGTTGATTGTCCCCTACCCTATCATTCTCGCCCTCTATATCTTTTCCTCTTGGCTTTTCTGGCTTCCTTCACATCTCAACTAAATTCACATTTTCAATAAGAAATATTTTCTGATCTCCTTTTATGATAGTGTCTTCCCTCTACTCACTATCTCCAATTTATCCTGATTATTTTTTGTTACTTTCATATTGTCTTTCCCATTAGGCTATGGGCTCCAAGGGAGAAAAAATAGTCTTTTTCCTTTCTTTGTGGTTCCTTCCCTAAGGTTAGTGCCTAGCAAATGATAGGCAAATGATAAATAATTGTTGACTTGATTTGACTTGACTGGATTAATCTTCTTATAATAGAATTCATTACCAGAACCATCCTGTTGTCTTTCCTGATATACAGGTGTGTGTGGGATGGAGGGCAAGCTATAAAAATAAGGGCTTTGAATACATGTAAATCTGTAATTTATAAAATATTAGAAAAAGGGATGATTTGAAATTAGTCACAATATTCACTTACAAAGCAGAAAGAAGTAGTGGGGCAGCAAAACTAATTTAAGGAAGCTTATTTACCAAAATAATCTACTAAACCAAATCTACTATTACAATGCTATCCCAAGGACATTCAAAGATAAAAGTAGAAGGAGAAGTATAAGCAGAAGAAAATGGGGGGTGGGGTGATAAAAAAAAAAGCATTTTGACAAACTGTTTTCTGCTTCAAAGCTAGAGAAACATCCAGACCTGACCTAGCATTGTAGTTCCTGACATTTTCAAAAAGGAAGTAGAAATACAGAGAACAGATAGGAAAAGCAGTGAAACTAGGATAGAAGATACCCTTCTCTTGAATAGATATAATTGTAAAGGCATTATAAGACTAATATCTAAGTTTTACATTGTAGGTAAAGTTATTTGGATTGTCTCAGACCTTATTAATGGCAAAAAAAAATGCTGACCAAGAAACACCAGTCTATACCCTCATTTTTATATGAATCAAGAAAATTAGGGAAAAGACAAGCAATACTCATTAATAAAAAGCATTACTGTTTTAAATTTAGCTGAACAAGACAGAGAATAGCAGGTATCATCATGCTTATCTTTTGTTGATTTAAAAAAAATATGTGATCCAGTATAGCAAGATTCTTCCTTACAGGATCTTTTGTAATAAGATGTTTTCCATCTATATTTTAATATCACTAATGATTTCTTAAAAGATAGTACAATAAAAATAACCTTTTTCAGTGGCACACTGATAATAAACATCATAAAACAGGCATATGTATGCTCGTCTGACAAGGATATGCTCCACTCTGATAGAGGAGATAGAGTGTAGTCTACTTTTAGGAAAGATTCCTTGTCAATACTGAAATACCCATCTTTGTACATGGCATTGTGTTAGTTATATCAGGTCATGATGCAAAAGAGATTCTCCTAGAAAAGATCTGTAATCACTCAAAAAAGTTTTTCCATCTGCCTATGAAAAATCAAGTGAATGAAGAACTAATACTATTCAAATTTCAATTAAGTATTTGGTTGGAAAATTATAGAGCTTTCTGCAGTTTAACATTATTAAACTATATGTGTATGTAATATTATGTGTGTGAATATGTATGTATATGCATACATATGTACACATATATTACATTTGTGCATGTGTATATATTTACACATATATTATGTATTATGTAGTCTATATAAGATATATGCACACATGTTATGTGGCTATGTGCATGGCCACACATGAGATATAGATTTACATGTGTTTACATATGTATGTATGCATTCATGCACTTATATGCATATCTGGCATGAGTAGACAATAGATATTGCATCCAAAGTTGAAAAGGAGGAGGAGGGAAAGCTAATAACTTCTCAGAAATCATAGGCTCTTTTACTAGTCCCAAGTTTATCCATAAAAGTAACCCCCCAATATTTTTGATAGTAACATTTATCTAGTATTACTATACACTAGTGAAAAATGAAATGTCACTTCTACCAAGAACTAAAGATGAATATCTCGTCTTACTTGTCTCCTAAACAGCCCATATGTAGGTCAAGAAACAACAGTTTAAACTATACATGAAACAAGTGACTGGGTTTAAGATTAGAAAAGGAGTTCAAGGCTATATATAGTCATTTTAAGTATTTAATTTGTATTCACATTATCTACATTAGGAGAAATTCAAGGTTGGATGAATCAAAAGCTAGAATTAAAGTTGCCTAGAGAAAGATCAACTATCTCAGATACGCAAATGATCTCATTTTGATGGCAGAAAGTGTAGAAGTAAGAAGCCTCTTATTGATGATGAAAGAGGAAAGTATAAAAGTTGATTTGAAGCTTAACATCTAAAAAACAAAGATCTTAGTAATTTGTCCCATCACTTCCTGGTGAATAGAGAGAGAAGAAAAAGATGTAATATCAGATTTGTATTTTGGGGCTCAAAGATCACTGAAGATCACAACTGTAGCCATGAAATTAAAAGATTCCTTGGAAGTAAAGCTATAGCAAATCTGGACAAAATTTTAAAAAGCAGAGACATCACCTTCCTGACAAAGATTTGTATAGTCATATCATGGCTGTGAGACTTGGACTTAAAGAAAACTGAGTGCCACAGAACCTATACTTTCAAATTGGGGTGCTACAGGAAACATTTAGAGACAGCAAGCAAATCAGATCCATAAATACCTAAAGAAATTAATTCAAAACTATTCACTGAAAGGTGACAAATACTGAATCAGAAGATAAAATACTTTGACTATGTAATAAGAACACTGGACTCCTTAGAAAATACCCTGATATCGGGAAAGATTGAAGATAAAGGAAAAGGAAATAGCTGTGCTCTTTGTGGTGGTAAAAAACTAGAAAAGGAGGGTATGCCCTTCAATTGGGGAATGGCTGAACAAATTGTGGTATATGATGGTGATGGAATACTATTGTGCTCAAAGGAATAATAAACTGGAGGAATTCCATGTGAACTGGAATGACTTCCAGGAATTGATGCAGAGTGAAAGGAGCAGAACCAGGAGAAGAGTATACACAGAGACTGATACACTGTGGTAAAATCTAATGTAATGGACTTCTGTACTAGCAGCAATGCAATGACCCAGGACAATTCTGAGGGATCTATGGAAAAGAATGCTCTCCACATTCAGAGGAAGAACTACAGGAGTGGAAACACAGAAGAAAAACGACTGCTTGAACACATGGGTTGATGCAAACATGATTAGGATGTAGACTCTTAATGATCACCCTAGAACAATTATCAATAATATGAAAATAGGTTTTGATCGATGACACAGGAAGAAACAAGTGGAAATGTGCATTGACTACTGGGGGGTGGGAGGGTGGAGGGAGAGAGAGCAAGAACATGAATTATGTAACCATGGAAAATTTTTTCTAAAAAATAAAAAAAAAATTTTAAAGATTAAAAAAAAAGAGAGAAAATACTCTGACGTTGGAAAAGATTGAAGAGAAAGGAAAAGGGGATGGTAGAGGATGAAATGGGGAATCTATGGGATCCCAAAGATTCAGTCATGACTGAACAACTGAACAACAATAAAATCACACAGAGAGCAATGGAAAGGCAAATAGTGTGTGTGAGCAGGTGGCAACATAGAACCAGGGATAAAAATAAAAGAAAAACATGAGTAAATGATATCATTAGGGAGTCATCTGACAAGGAGGAAACATGGCCTGCTTACAAAGTAAAAGCAAAGGATAATAGGTGAAAGGCCAGAGTAATCCACTGCTATTCTAATATTGTTGGGTAAAAGCAAAGAAGGTTTTGAGCACATTGGGTTGATGCCTTCTGGGAATCTTTATGGAGGCCTTGGACAAGAAATGCAAAAAGTGAGTTGTGATCTATATCATTGGAGAGAATTCCTGAACCTTGAAGATTACAGAACCATATGAGTATTTGAGAATGTGCATGGAGCAATTCAATTTATTTTCAGGATGGAGAGAGAGTGGATGTTGATCAGGAAAGATATCACATAGGCAAAAACTGAGCTTTGTTTTAAAGGGAGAAGTGAAATGTCTGAGACAGAAGTCAGGAAGGGATATGTTCCTGACATAGGTCATTTGTGGAAAGGCATACAGTAACAAAATGTTTGAAGGAGCATACTAAATAAGATTGGAAGGCAGATGGGAAACTAGACTATAAAGAGTTTTGAATACCAGTCTGAGAATTTTATAAGTTGTTTTGGAAGCAATAAATGATTGAAGATTATTGAGTTGAAGGTGACATAAGCAGATCTATGTTTTAGCGATATTGATGTGGCCACTGTGTGGAGGCTGGTTCAAAGAGGAAAAAGACTGAAGATGACTAAACAATAGAAGGCTATAATAAAAGTAAAAATCATAATGTATTCAGCAAAGATAGTGATTCTATGAATGGAGAGAAAGAGACTGGTGTGACAGCTTGGAGGTAAGATTCAGCAATAAAGTAGATATAAACATATGTTCATTGAAGAAGATGGAAGAATCAAGAAAGAATCATAGGTTGCAAATCTGGGCTATTGGATGTATTGGTAATTGGAGAAAGGGAAAATATAATTTTCTATTTTGAACACTTAGTTTAAAACATCTAATGATATTCAAGTAGTGCTATCTAGCAAACAATTAAATTAATTAGCTATATTTCAGGTGGAATATTAGGATTGGCTGTTTCCTCATCAATTTGGCTATAGGAAATTTGGGGGGGGGGAGGGAAAGGTATTTTTGGTTTTGTCCACAGGAAATGTTATAGAAAGCTTCCTGTGCCATAGATTCTTTCTACTTTGTTGCTGAAAAGAGTAAATGTGAAAGAAAATGAGACATCCTTGAATATTAAGAAGCAAAAAGAAAGTATGAGATATTCCCATTTTGCCCAAGAAGCCAATAGCCATGTGCACTGCATTTTTAAAGAACTAAGCTCCCTTTATTACATAAGAATTCCTGTGGGAAGAGCCATCATAATTCTGATTTAAAGGTAAAAAAAGAACAAAAATATTAAAGGTGATGAATTTAAAAACATTTCTAAACAAGTTTATGTTGTGCAGCAACTAATTTAGTCCTTAGAATGTGAATATTCTTCATGGCTTTATTTTTGCTGTTACAGCTTTTTTTTAAAACATTATCTTCCATCTTAGAATCAATACTGTGAATTGGTTCTGAGGCAGAAGAATGGTCAGGGCTAGGTAATAGATGTTAAGTGACTTTCCTAGGGTCACACAGATAGGAAGTATCTGAGGTCAAATTTGAACCCAGGACCTCCCTTCTGTAGGTCTGATTCTCAATCCACTGAACCATTTGCTGTTTCAACTTTTGAGAGATTTGTATAACTCCTCAAAAAATTTAAAGTTCCAACTTCATATGGAACTGGCAGCTTCATAATATTATCAAAACTATATGACATCCATTATACAGAAAACAACTTCTAGAACCATTCATTTAAGCAAGAAAAAACTTAATATAAATTGGTTTTATTATACATGATTCTCCAATTGGTTTCAATTTTCCATTGAAGATAAAATGATGCATAACTTTTAGACATATAAATGAAAATATGTACATTTGCAAACAGTCCTTATGACTCCAAACTACAAGCCAAGAATCATTTAGAATCACTCGAAAACAACTAAAACATCAGCACACACTTTGAAAGAGGGCCATTAGCCATGCAAATATCAAGTTATCTCATATTTACCAAGAGTAGAATAAACAAAACAATGAACTCTTTGGATAATACCTATGAGATATTTAGTCTCTGGTGACTTTGAATAACAGTAAAACTATTTCCATATAGGGTTCAATTAGGGCAAACTATAACAGAACTGTTTATAAGCTTCCTGATTCTGGACAATGTATCATTTTATTAAATTAGTCTGTGCTTGATTCATCACAATGTCTTTTCTTCTTGAACTTGAAGTCTACTAAAATTGTCATGTCCTTTTCATATAAACTTTCATTTTTCTAAATAACTGCTATCCTAGAAGTATGCTTTTTTTAACCAAATTCTGAGTCCCCACTTTTCTCCACCAAATTTTATCTTATTAGATTTGTCAATTATTGCCACTTGTCAAAAAGCCTTTTAAAACTCAATTTTATAATCTAAGAAATTACCCATCCCCTTTTGCCTTTGTATTAACGTCATTTTTTATCATGCTAGCCCTTACTACTCTTCTCTCCTTTAACAAATATTTAGTATTGATTCTAAGACAGAAGGTAAAAATTTTCATTTTTCCCTTTTATAAATTTTTATTGTTGTTTTTAATTTTTCTCTGGTTACATGATTCATATTTTCTCCCTCCCCTCATCCCTCTGCCCTCCCAGAGTTGACAAGCAATTTCACTGGGTTATACATTAGTGTTTCAACTTAGTCATATGCTCTCCAAAATTTATTCTTTTCCTTTATTGACATATTGGCTACTCTTCTAGATATAATGTTGTATCTCAGAGCTATTTTGATCTGCATTTCTCTAATCAGGAGGGATTTATAATATTTTTTCTTAAGATTGATAGTTTTGCTTTCTTCATCTGAAAACTGCCTATGTCCTTTGACCACTTGTCAATTGGGGAATGATTTGATTTCTTATAAATTTGATTTAATTCTTTGTATATTTGGAAAATTAGACCATTGTCAGAGGAATTTGTTAATAAATTTTTCCTCCAGTTTATTGCTTCCCTTCCAATTTTGGTTGCATTGGTTTTGTTGTACAAGAACTTTTATAGTTTAATATAATCAAAAGTATTCATTTATATTTTGTAATGTTATCTCTTGCTTGGTCTTAAATTCTTTCCTTTCCTATAGACCTGGCAGGTACACTATTCTATGTTTACCTAATTAACTTATAATATGCCTTTATATTTAAATCATATACCCATTTTGAACTTATCTTGGTGTATAGGATGTGAGATATTTATCTAAACCTAATTTTTGACATACTATTTTCTAATTTTCCCAGCAGCCTTTATCAAATTGTGGGGTTTTTATCCCAAAAGCTAGGATCTTTGGATTTATCAAACACTAGCTTGCTGCGGTTATTTACCCCTAGTCTATTCCACCCTTCTATATCTTAGCCAGTACTAGATTGTTTTGATGATTATTGTGTTATAGTACAGTTTAAGATCTGGTACTGCTAGGCCACCATCCTTCACACTTTGTTTCATTAGTTCCCTTAATATTCTTCATCTTTTGTCCTTCCAGATGAATTTTGTTATTTTTCAAATTCTATAAAATAGTTTTTGGTAGTTTGATAGGTATGGCACTGAAATAAATTATATAAGTATAAAGTATAACATATATATTAACATATTTAATATATAAATATAAAAACACATAATAT
>NW_025383663.1:0-9126 GCF_016433145.1 Gracilinanus agilis
TACCCTGATTCCAGGCAAAGGACAGCCTCCTTGGGAAGGAATCAAATTAGAAATATAAATTAAAATTAAAATTATATTAAATTAATAAATTAAAATTAAATTAAATTTTTAAATTAAAAATCAAAGACAGCCAGAAAAGTCATTTTCCAGCGTCTACATTTTTCTCCCCAGGGTCCAGGAGACATCCATCGAGGCAGAAGGGTTTGGCGGGTGTTCAGGGAACCTCTGATTTGAGTACCTCTGGTGTGAGGGCTTCCTGAGCCCTTTTCAGAGATGCTCATTGACCTTTCACTCAACTCTCTCCTATGGGTCCAAGAAGTTGTGACATACATAGTGGTCACATCTTGGCAGAACTATCTCAGCAGACAGGCCAAATCAAATTGATGGTAACTGATGGTCCACAAACCAATCACTGAGTTAGTGGGGTGGCTACCCCGAGCGTACGAAGACTTCCCACAGTGTAATGGGCAGATGAGAACAGTGCATTCCAACAGCCATGAAAGTGGCTGAAGCAGATACTGTGGAGCCCCTAGAGGCACGGAAGATGCCACGATCATTCTACTGCATCCCAGACCCTCACCAGTCATCCTGATTTTTGTCTTGCCACTGGATTTGCAGACCTCTGGAAGAGAGAGTGAAGCTGACAACTTTGTGTAACTCTGCCTCACTGACACCCAATTCACTAGCAAGTTAAGACATCACCAGTAATGCCACTGGCCCTCATAAAAATGAAGGACAAACAACAACATTGAGGTACTGAAGAGAGAGATGCCCCATGTTGCCTCACACATTTCAGGTTTTGCAAGGGTCCTGAGTAAAGCAGGGGGTAAAAAAGTCAATACAAAAATTGCCTTTACACTTTGATGTTCAAGTGACTTATAATGTCAGCAGTCCAGGAGGAATTGTGGGAGGGGAACAAAGTGTGAGGAAGCACTGAATCATGAAGGACTGCACTCCTTGCCCAAGGAGACTATAAGAGGAAAGGACTAGAACTGAAGGGCTCTTCAAGATCATTTAGTTCTATCTTAGATGGGGAAACTAAGGTTCAACTTGGCCAAGGTTTTGCAGATAATAAGTACCAGAGTCAAGATTGGAACTCAGATCCTATGATTCTAAGTCCAGGAGTCTATACTTCAGTATTTACTCACTTCTGACCTGGCTCAACCTTCTGCTACTTTTTCATCTTCTCTCCTGTGTCCCTCTACTCTAATTGGTGAGTTCTTTCTTAGAGCCTCTACCTAAGGACCATGTTCACTTGTAACCTGGCTTAGTGTCTGATTCCTTGGACTTTTTTCCCCTTAGGTTCTCCCGCTCTGTGTAGGAGCTTCTTCATTCCCTTCCTGCCCCCTTTTATTTGAGATCTTTCTCCACTAGAAAGCAAACCCCTCGATATTGTAAAGACAAACAACTTTGAAGGATTTAGGAGCTCTGATCAACACAAGGCCAACCACAATTCATGATGAAACATGCTGCCCATCTCCTGCTTAAGGGGTTATGGACTCAGAATAAGGTATATATACATTTTGGACATAGCCAATGTGGGAACTTGTTTTGCTTTGACTATACATGTTTATAAAAGGAAAGAGTTTTGGTGTTCTTGTTTTTTTCATTGGAGAGGAGGGGAGGTAAGAGGGAAATAAAATAAAATGTATTTGATTCTAAGCTAGACGAGAACAGTTTAAGAAAAAAAAAAAGAACATAAGCTCCTTCAGGGAAGAGGCTGTCTTTCTTTTGCTTATATTTCCATTAACAATACTTTTAAAAAAACACCCTTACCTTCTGTCTTAGAATCAATACTATGTATTGGTTCCAAGGCAGAAGAGTAGTAAGGGCCAAGCAATGGGGGTTAAGTGACTCACACAGCTAGGAAGTGTCTGAGGTCAGATTTGAACCTAGGACCTCCCATCTCTAGGTCTGGCTCTCAATTCACTGAACTACCCAGTTGCCCCCTCCATTAACAATACTTAACATAATACCTGGCAAGGGGTAAGTATTAAATAAGTAGTTTTTCTAATCTAATCTTGCTGAGAAGTAATAGCTAAAATTCTGGATTTAAAGTCAGAGGGCCTGGGTTCAAATTCCACACTCTGCTACTTACTAGCTCTGTTACTATGGACAATTCACTTGACCTCTATGGCCCTTAGTTTTTTCATCTGTAAAATAAGGGAGTCGAACTAGATAACCTCTCAGAATCCTTCCAGCTCCAAATCTACGACTGTGGGAACCTAAAATAAGTTCCCAAGCATTGAGAAGATCCTTACCCTATCAATCACCACATAACCTGAACTGAGTAGGAGTCTAATTGACTCTCCTTCCATGTGGAGGAAATGGTCAGCCTCGAATAGAATGAGAAGAGGGGCAGCTGGGTAGCTCAGTGGATTGAGAGCCAGGCCTAGAGACAGGAGGTCCTAGGTTCAAATCCGACCTCAGACACTTCCCAGCTGTGTGACCCTGGGCAAGTCACTTGACCCCCATTGCCTACCCTTACCAATCTTCCAACTATAAGTCAATACACAGAAGTTAAGGGTTTAAAATTTAAAAAAAAAAATGTATTTCACCCTTTATTTCTACCCACTGAAATAGCTGGTTTCCTTAACTCTCGGCTCAATTCCTCTTCTTTTTTTTAACCATTGCCTACTGTCCTAGAATTGATACTGAATATTGGTTCTAAGGCAGAAGAGCAATAAGGGCTAGGCAAATGAGGTTAAGTGATTTGACCAGGGTCACACAGCTAGGAGGTGTCTCAGGACAGATTTGAACCCAGGACCTTCTGTCTCCAGGCCTGGCTTTCTATATCCACTGAGCTAACTAGTTGCTCTTGAGCCTTTCTAGCTTCAAAGGATGGTTTGGCTAGTTCCCCTGCTCCTTATGAGGTTATGTAGTAGTAATAATAATAGCCAATATTTATATAGCATTTGCTATGTAATCAGCACTATGCTAAATGCTTTATAAATATTACCTCAGTTGATCATCACTACAGCTGTGGGAGGTGCTATTATCATCCTCTTCTTACAGATGAGGAAATGAAGGAAAACAGAAATTAAGTGACTTATCAAGGGTGACATAGCTGGTACATGTTTCAGTGGCAGAATTTGAACTCAGATTTTCCCAACTCCAAATGCTCTATTTATTTCTGTACATATATATGTTGCCTCCCTGGTTAGAACATTCACTTTTGTGGCTGAGCTCTGAGCATCTAGGACAGTGCCTGGCATTTAGCTCCACTTTACTAAATGCTTGTTGACTGATGAGTGAGAGAACCCCACTCGGAGTCCAAGAAGTTCCCACAGAACCTACGACTACTTGTTCCATGCCCAGGATAAGGGCTGGCCCATTCCCTGCGCTGTTTGCATTGTACTGTGTTTGCATTCAAGAGCAGCTAGGTGGCACAGCCTAGAGCACAGGGCTTGGAGTCAGAAAGCCCGGAGTTTAAATCCCGCCTCAGACTCCTACTAGCTGTGTGATCCTGGATAAGTCCCTTGCTCTCTCAGCCTCAGTTTCCTCTTCTCTTAATATGAGGATAGTAATAACAAAATTGTTATGAGTATCAAATAGGATGTTTGTATAACGCTTTGCAAGCCTCAAAGTTATATAAATGCTAGCTACAATTGTTATTATTACCTTGTTAAAGCCTTTGTTTTGACAGAAAGATTGTTTTCAACTTTTAGTTCTTCTAGGACTCAGCTAAAAAACTCAGAAACTAAGTAACTACTTCTGAGGTAAGCTATGGGTTGGCTTAAGCAGTCACTGTAAGCCTTCGCAGTCCAGAGATTCAGTGATTATGAGAACTCACCAAATTAAAGGATCAGGGAAAAGGCAGTTTTATTTCTATATTGTTTCTGAAAGGGATTAGAGAAAGAAAGTCACAGTATAGACAATCATAGCAGACTCCATAATGATCAAATGTGAACTCAAAAAGAAAGAAGAAAAACTACACTGCCCTCCTTTCTTTGTGGAGGTGGGGGATTATGGGTAAGGAACGTTGTATACCCAAAAGATCACACGGACATATTGGTTAGTTCTGGTGAAGTGCTACCCCTGCCCCTTTCCTATTCTTTGTTCCTATGAATGGCTCTCTGGGGAAGGAGAAAGGACAAGAGCTATATTTGGAAACAGAAATGGTATGAAAACAGAATACATCAATAACATTTTAAGGAAGGGGAAGGAAATCACAGAAGAAAGTACCTGCCCTTTCAGTGCCAAGCGAGGGAAGGATGGAAGAGGAGAACAGGGGGAGCAGTAGCAAGGATGAAGTAGCTCCTTTTAAATAACTCTAACCAACCACCCAAGGAGTTAGAAAAGTTTTTGACAGTTGATGAGAATTCTCTGGCAAAAACTTTTGATTTAGCATTGGTCCTGAAGTTCCAAGAAAGGGATTGATTCCAAACTAAAGACTCAGGATGAATTTGGAGGGGAAAAGCATTCTGATCATAAGAAACAGCACCATCGGAGAGAAAGAATGATGTACTGGTAGTCAGGGATAATAATGACTGTCCATGCCTATCAAATTTGTTGTATATGAAGTGCTCTGCAGACCTTTGAGTGCTATAGCATTGTCAGCTAAGATCACTTTATGGGGTGATTAGGGTCAAATGAGATGATAGATATAAAGGCACTGAGCATTATATATCATTGTTTAGTCATTTTCAGTCGTGTCTGACTCTTTGTGACCCCATTTGGGGATTTTTTGGCAAGGATACTAGAGTGCTTTGTCATTTCCTTCTTCAGCTCACTTGACAGATGTGGAAACCGAGGCAAGCAGTGTTAAGTGACTTGCCCAGGGTCACACAGCTAATAAGTATCTGAACTCAGATTTGAACTCAGTTCTTCTTGACTACAGGCCTGGTGCTCTATAACTGATAGAAAATGCTAAGGACTTTAGGATCTCAAATGCCCTGACTTTTTTTTTCCTTCATAATACTATCAGGGCCAGGATGACCTAAAGATTCCATACTTTGATTAATTCCTTAAACATGGCATTCATAGCCCTCCATAATCTGGCCCCAACTTTGTTGCCCTGGGCTCCTCGTCCACTCTGATCCACTTGGCTTGCCTCCTTAAAGACTCCTTGGACATTCCTATTTTGCACATCCAGGCTGTGTCCTTGACCTGCAATACTCTGTCCACTTTCTGTCCACCTATCCATTTCTTACCAGCAATCGCCCTCTTGGTCTTTCCCTCCAAGCACATTAACAAGAGAAGTTCATTAGAAATCAGAGGCCCAGGGATCAAATCCCAGCTCTAGCACTTACTGTATTTATGGCCTTGGACCGTTCATTTCTCCTTTCCGAGTCTCAGTTTCCTTTTCTGTAAAATGAGGACGTTGGACTTAATGCCCTCTAAGATTCTTCCACCTCTAAATATATGATCCCTTCCAACACCTGTAGTTCTTATCTCTCACTTTTCTGGGCAGAATTCACACAGCCTTGGCTGGTTAGTGACATATTAACGTAGATTGTGTATGTATATGCCTTACATCTTCAACTATACTAGAAATTCCTTGTGGGTAGAGATTGTCTTCCACCTCCCTAAATCCCTCAAAGAGTCTAATATTGTGCTCATAGGAGGCACTCAAGGGCCATCTGAGAGCAGAAGCCCTGGTAGAGGGAAGGATTCCTTACCATCATCCCCAGATTGGGCACCAATGTGACTCAGCTTTTCTCCCTCACTTTTCTCCATCCACTCTATTTCCCAGCCAAATTGGACTTCAACCACAGCTCCATAGTTCCTTCCTCTGTGCCTTTCCTAAGCTCTTTTCTTTTCCCATTTTAAACCCTGACTTAGTGTTGATTCTAAGGCAGAAGAGCAGTGAGGGCTAAGTAGGGTTAAGTGACTTGCCCAGGGTCACACAGCTAGGAAGGGTGTGAGGCCAGATCTGATCCAGGTCCTCAGTACTCCAGATCTGGTATTCTAATCCACTGACCTAGCTGCCCCTTTTAAAGACCATTTTAAAGATGATCTTTGCTTTGTAGCTCAGCCAGGTATAAGGCTCAAATATAGGGGGACTGGAGAATATCTCGTGTGGAATGAGATCTGAATGATCTTGGCCTTCCAGGCTGGTCTGAAGCCTGCCAACTCCCCAAAAAGTTCAACTGGAAGCAAAGTAAAATATGTGAGCCTCTCCCTTAATAGGTCATAGATAAGGTCAGAGATTTGGAGATAGCAGGGACTTTGTGTAGGGGGCAGGGTCTTCTAGTCCATTTTCTCTGGGGTTTTTTAATCCTTTCTTTCTGTCTTAGTAGTAAGTCTAAGAAGGGCAAGAGCAAACAGGGTTAAGTGGCTTGCTCAGGGCCACACAGCTAGGAAGTATCTGAGGTGATTTGAACCCATGTCCTCCTGACTCCAGGCCTGGCACTGTACCTACTGTACCCTTCAGCTGCCCCCCTAGTCCAACTTCTTAATTTTACTTTGGGCCCAAAGTAATAATAGTAGGATCAATATTTAAACCTTGGACCTCTGACTCCAAAATGTGTTATTGATGCTAAAGACTTTTTCTCCCCCAGAACAATATTATCTTCAGCTTTAGGGATTTCCTCATGAAAACCCAATGAGTTAGGTGGGTATTATTTATTGTTCTCATTTTATAGTTGAAGAAATGGAACCTTAGAGAAGTCATGTGATTTATCCAAGGTCATATATCTAGTCACAGGCAGAGCTCAGGTTTTAGTCCATTTCTTTCTACTATCCCATGATGCCTTGGTGTGTTTTGCAGTTCTGTTTATGGTCTAACTCCCAACCCTCCAGCTTCATTTGGAGTTCTGGGTCACATGCTGACAACTTGGATTTTAGCTCTTCATGATGCTAGGGACTCTAGCCTCTATTTCCTCCTTCCTTTGTCCCACTTGGAATGTGTCCCTAGAACTACCCAGCTGTTGTGGCCTGAACTTGAACCCAGGTCTTAGACTTATACTTTCCACACTATATCATGCTGCTTCTGAAATTCAGGAAAGCTAAGACATTATTTGGAAGCATGGGCAATGGGCTTGGAACTCAAATCCTGGCTGAGGGGGCTGGGTCTCTCTGGTTTTCAGAGAGTAGATTCTGGGTACCTGCAGGGTTGGAGATTGGGGGACACTACCCACCCCGGGAATGGAAACCTGCCCATCCCACACCCCCTCCCCCAAATCACAGAAAAGTCCTAAATCTTCCTCATTGCTCCTTATAGCATTTGGCTAATTTCAGTGTATGAAAAAAGGAGTCTGTAATTGGGATGGGGGTGGGGAGAGTGGGGTTATGGGATTCTGATTCCCTGGCTTGTTCAGGGGTGGAGTTTGGGGTGAAATCTGGAGAACCAAAGTGTTGGGACCAGTGTTTTGTCAGCCCTCTTGGGCGTGGGGGATTCTGGTCCAGGATTCAGGCGTCTGTGGGGTTTTGGCTGGGCCTCCTGCGGTTTGGGCTTCCTGGGCAGCTTGTTCGTTCTCCCAAGGCTTGGGCAGGCATCAGCAAAGCCAGCCCTTGTGCTATGAAAGCGGCATTGTCTGAGTCCATCTGGGGCTTGGGGAGGGGGCAGAGTTGGTTAGTGGGGGAAGAGGAAGGTGGGGGTGAAGGGGAGGACTGTGGTCTGAGTTCTTCAGGTTGCAACTGGAGGCCTAATTCTGGGGATGGTTAACTCTGGTCCCCTTGGCCCCTAGCCAGCCAGCTCCCTCGTCTTCCTGCCACCAAGAAAGTGGAGAATGCTGCTTAGGCCAGAGGTGGGGGTGGGAGAGGGGCTGGTCATAGAACATGGACTGATGGGGAAGAGGGCATCAGAGTGAAAGGTTAAGGGGAGGCAGAAAGAAGGGAGAAGGAGATGAGTTGGGGGTGCTAGGAAAAAGGTAACACAAGGCAAGAAGAGGGTCAAGGGAGCAAAAAGAGGGAAAACAGGAGGAGAAATGAGGGGAAGGGAGAAAGAGATGAGTAAAGGACAGCTTGTCCCAGTCCTCTGGGAAAGAGTTATTCCTAGCTTGAGAACCTAGAACTAACCTAGAACTCTTCATCTTTGTCTTCTTCAGACCAAAGAAGTCCCAGTTCTTTGAATGTTTGGCTCCTGGATTGCTTGACTCCAGCTATTAGGAGCTCAAGTCTGAGTGTCCAGGGAGAGGTAGAAAACCACAAAATTGGGGACTTAGAAATGATCAAGTCATAAGATCAACGGACTCTGAGCTGGAAGGAACCTTAGAGATCAGATCATTCAGTCCCTTTCATTTTTACAGGAAAAGAAACCGAAGTCTAAGAAGTGGATTGACTTGACCAAAGTCAAACAGCTGGCAGAGGCAAGATTCGAACTGAGAATTCATGATGCTGAATCTGAGTGTCTTTCCACTATAGTAAACTAACTCCTCATTTTACATGTGAGAAAACCCGGGCATAGACCAAGGGAAGTGACTCAATCCAGGTCACATTTCCTTTTACTGTCACCTTCAAGCCTAGAACCCAGGTCACAGGATTCCCAAGATCATTGAAGAGAAAGGAAAGGAGAGAATATTAAAAGGCTGCAGAGTGAGGAAGGGCATGAGGAGGATTCCTTCATAGGAGTGGGCCAGTAGACATAAAAAGCTTGGAAAGGAAAAATCAGGTCCACATCTCTTCTCCACTCTCACTCAAAACCTGCTTTTTTGGGCAGGTTGCAAAAGTCCCACCGAAATCAGCCCCAGCTTGCCCACTGCTCCCTCTTTTTGCCCTCTTCTCCCTCAGGTCATTCAGAAGTGGGGCAGCAGGTCACAAGGGCTGTGGGACACGGAATGTCCGGGCTTTGCAAAGTTCAGGAAGGCTGGGCGCCAGAAGCAAGGATGGGAGGAGAGGAGTTGTTTGCTTAGGAGGAGAGGTGCAAGCGAGGTGAGGGAGCCGCGGGTTGTGGTCGGGTGGGAGGGACACAGCAGGCGGCCGGCCCGGGAAGAGGGGAGTGAGGGTGAGGATGAGGGGGCGGGGTCCTGGAGCAACCGCCCCGGCAGCGGCGGCGGCGGCCTCGGGGAGGCGAGGCAAAGAGAGTAGACAAAAGTTTTCGGGAATAACTCGGTTCTAGTGGGGCGGGGGAGGGGAAGGTAGAGCCGGGGACTCAGACATACACTCGGCCCAAAGGTGTTTACACTGGACAGACACGATGGGGACACAAACTGGGACAGACACACAGGCAGGCAGACGAAGCAG
>NW_025383664.1:0-4606 GCF_016433145.1 Gracilinanus agilis
ACTTGGTAATCCTATATATATGTGTGTACATACACACACACACACACTTTCTTGATTAATGTAAGAAAAATATAAAATGTGTCAGGCTATATTTTTGCCCTATGATAGTTTTAAGAGCCTTACCTTTTAGGCAGATGGTTTCATCTTTCCATTTAGAATATAGTTGAAATGGATCTTCACCAGCCCCTTATAAGGTGATATTAAAATGAAAGCATTTGCATTTATTTTCTTTCCTTCTTCTATTATACTTATGTGTTAGGCATACTAGTGGATAGAGAACCAGCCTGGGAGTGAGGAAGTCTTAGGATCAAGTCCCACCTGTGACACTGGACAGCATGACCTCAAACAAATTCCTTAATTTTTCAATGACCTAGGAGACTTTTCCTTTCAGGACAATCAATGATACATATTGGTAGAGGGAATTTCATCACTGGAATTTCCCTATGCCACTGAAACAACAGGTTTGGTAAAACAAAAACTTAGTATCCCTTTCTATAAGAAACCTTCTCTGATAATCCTAGTATGCTAGATACCTGGGAGGTGAAGGTCCCAATACTCTCAGACCCCAAAGAACTTACTTTCTGTTGAATGTTCTAAGTGTACTAGTCTAATGTCCCTTCCTTCTTTCCCTTCTCATTCTTGTATAACAATCAATCAATCAACATTTATTAAGTGCCTACTAAATGCCAAGCACTATGTTAAGCTTCAGGATACAAAAAGAGGCAAAAGGTAGTCCCAGTCCTCAAGGAACTTATGATCTAATGAGGGAAACGACGTGCAAACAAATATATACAAAGAAAGCTATATACAGGGCAAATAGAAAATTAATAGAGGAAAGGCACTAGCACCATCAAAAAAGGAGAGTAACAAATTCAGGGATAATATACCAGTTTAAGTTAATTAAAAGTGAGGGGCAAAAATCCAATCTAATAACTTGCATAGTCCTAGACTAGCCAGTACTTCCACTTCTTATCAATTTTTTTTTTTTTGCTGTAGTTGCCTGGATATACTTTAGCTAATGTCAGAAGCCCCATACCAGACTTCTAACTTCTGTGTGGCTCCCAAAGCCAAAACATTATTTCAAATTTAAAAACATTTTTAAAAGGTCTGTCTTTGCTGTTTCCAAATCTTGAATGTTACTCTCCTCTCTACACTTTGTAAACTAGCCATACTGATCTAATTTCTATTTCACCCATAAAATATTTCTTTCATCTCTTTGCTTTGGTTGTCCCTCATGCTGAAATATTTTTCCTTCTACTGCCATCTTTCAGAATCCCTGGTTTCCTTCAAAACTCCACTCAAATACCACTTTGTACCTGAAGCTTTCTCAGATACTCCCTGTGGCTAGTGCACACCCTCCTAAAATGACCCCATATTAGTTTTAAAAAATACCCTTACCTTCCATCTTAGAATAGTTCTAAGGCAGAAGTGTAGTTAAGGGTAGGAAATGGGGGTTAAGCGACTTGAAGTATCTGAGGCCAGATTTGAACCTAGGACTTTCTATCTCTCGACCTGGTTCTCTATCCCATGAGCCACCCAGCTGTTCCCACTCTTATTCATTGTGAAAGTATTAGTTTTGTGTTGACTTCTCCACTAGAATGGAAGCTCCCTATGGGCAGGAATTCTTTGTCTTTTGACTTAGCATCTTTAGAGTCATGCCTTGCACATAGTAGATGATTAATAAGTGTTCACTGATTTGAAATTTGCTTTTCAGGATTAAGGTTTATTGATTTAGAATTAGGAAGTATCTTTGAGGCCATCTGATCCAACTTCATCAATTTATAGATGAGGAAACTGAGGCAAGTCATTTGCCAAAGGTTACATAGACATTAAATATGGGAGCCGGGCTCCATATCCAACATTCTTTCCACTGTATTATTCCTTCCTCTCACAGAAGTAAACATGTAACAGAAACACAACCCTTTATCACCAGCAGATGTGTCCTATTTTTATACGTGTGTGAATTCCTCTTTCTGAACATCATAGAGCAGCATAAAGTAAGGAGAAACTTTGCTTTTGAATAAATGACATGGGCACGAACTAGGCATCTTCCCAAACGCTGAGCACCTCACCTTGAGGGTTCCTTTCCTTTTTTGTGGATTACTGTGAACACTCTTTTTCAGACCTGAAGAATACTTAAATGTGGCAGTTCTGCCCTGGTATTTGGGGCATATCTCTGCCACTGCAGGAAACATGGCAGTGACGTATGGCTATGGCAGAAAGTAGGGGTGAATCATGGTAGAAGTGAGAGAACCTAGAAATAGTTTGCCTTCCTGGACCTTTCTCATTTTTTTCCCACTGAGGAAAACCTTTATAAATTTCCTAAATCAGAGAGTTATTAGATTATAGAGCCAACCATTTAAAGACTCATAGATATACACACACATATTCCCTTGAACTCCCAGCAAGACCATAAGTTGAACTGAATTACAACTGAAAAGTAGTGGGTCTCTGCTTTTTCATTTAAAATAAGGAACTATGGAAGACAGGGTGGCAGAAACCAGAATGATTTTTTTTTCATTGTACTTGAAAGTACAGGAGGAGCTGAAGCCTTTTACATTTTGCATCTCACCAATGGAGATGTAGAAGGCAGGAAGCTGTGGTGAGAGTTAAAAAGAATATGCTTGTTGACTTTTTTGGTTATACTTAACTGTATGTAAAAGAAAGTACTAAGTCTGCGTCTGCTTGTAGAAACAAATGCGCCCAAATGCATTTTCATTAAAAATCAATGTAGGTTTTTAAAGGAAATCTATATGTTGATAAATAAAATATACCTGAAATTTAATATCGACATTGTTCAGGATAACATTTGCAAGCTTGGTTTTATTGCTGCAGCTTTTTGGGGGGAGGGTGGGGTAAGTTGGGCAGCTTATTTGCATATCTTTGGTGCCACATGCAAAGAAGGAGAGTCTGAGTGAGCTTTTTAAAGTGAGGTTCTCAGGAGAAGAGGCTCACCATTTTGCATATTTGTGAGGCTACTTATGGTAAGAATTGTTACCTCTCTTATCCTACTTTCTGGGTGAAATGAGCTTTAAATACTGAAGTTCTGTGCCTGAATGGTAAGATAGGGTAGGCTTTGTAATGGATGGGCATGAAACAGATAGTTAGGTTGCTCTTCCCTCAGACTGTTCCCTCTTGCTGCCTTTTTAATTACCACTTGCTTTTGTCCTGAAAAATTATTATCTTGTGGAGGCAGTAATTCTGTGAACTGACTATTCAGGAAATGTGTATATTCAGACAGGTAAGAGGAATTTATTTGAATACATAAATATTTTTAAATAGGTTTGGAATGATGATTTTGTCCACAATGTTTTGCCTGGGCTTTCATGTATACGTATAAATGTATAGCTACCTTTGGCATGTTTAGGCACTATACAAATATGTATTTTTTAAAATACATAAAAGAAATGTTATGCTTACTTTCAAAGACAGTTCTTATTGGAGTAAAATTCTTTTGGAAGTCAAGGTTTTACATCAGGTAGTAATAGAAGAGCAAACTCTTAGAGAAGCCAGTGAATGAATCTTAGTTTCAGTTTGGGGCAATGATTTTTGCATACTATATACTTGTGGTACTTACCTGATTTTGTTTAAATGTAAATAAACCTTTGGTTGTTCTCTAATGTTGGCTTTCATTTTCCCCCTTTGATATATTTTTGGATGTAGGAGATCTTAGTGTACAAAATCCATCCCCACCTATTGCTAGATATGTGATGTGTGTATGTAGGAATAGATATCCCTATCCTGCCCTGGCCTGGAAGTATAGTCAACACTCATAAACCCAATCCTAAAACTGTCAGGGGAATATGTATATTCCTGAGGGCCTATATCAACAAAATAGGGAAAAAGGAGATAAATGAATTGGGCATGCAATTAAAAAAACTAGAAAAAGAACAAATTAAAAATCCTCAATCTTAACTCATCAACTTAGTTTTATTTAATTTGTTCTGTTTCTAATATGAGATGGTTTGTCCCTTTACAGGTAGCCTGGTGGCTCCCTCCTGGCAGCTCAACCCTGGATTTAGTCTGGATATCCATTGGTTAGCTTAGAATTTGTAGGTTCAAATGACCCTCAAATCTCAGCCTTCCATATAGCAGGACTACAGGTGTGTGTAAACATGTCCAATCCAGATGTATGACTTTAGGCAAGTTCCTTAATTTTCATGAATTTCATTTTCCTCACATGTTGAGTGGTAATAATATTTGTGCTACCTACCTCATTAGCTTCTTGCAAAGGTCAAATGAAACAATCTATGTGAAAATCTATGTGAAACATTGTATGCTAATATAAGGTATCATTCCTTTTAAATACATTTTCTTTGTCTTAAAATATATTCCAATAAATTTTAGTACTGACTACTAGTTTAACTAGACTTAATGAAAATTTATAGCATTATTTATTATAAATGAAAAAATGGATCCTTAGTTTATCCTGCAATCGGCTAGGAACAATAGGAGGACATTTTGATATTAGATGGCAGTAATTGAATTAGGATTAGGTTAGAAACTTCTCACCCCAGTGCCTATACCTCTACATCTTCATGGAGTCTGAAGACTAAAACATATATTTTCCTCTCTCCTTCCTTCCTTCCTTCCTTCCTTCCTTCCT
>NW_025383665.1:0-9071 GCF_016433145.1 Gracilinanus agilis
CTCTCTGAGCCGCCCCCCCAGCTCCCCGGCTCTCTGAGCTGCAGCCTGGGCTTCAGCAGCTCCTTTGAGCCCGGCATCCTTTCCAGACACCCCTGCCCAGACACTCAGACACCCACACATCTACTCCCCCGGAGACCCCCTAGAACCCGCCCCTCCAAGCCAACAAAAGGTGCTGCTTTGGGGAAATGCTGGGCCTGCTGACCTGAGATCCACCATTCTGATTTCACACTCTCTGAGCTGGCAGCACCAGCAGGAGAAGCTTCTGGGTCATCTGGCCAACCAGCACCTGAGCAGAACAGCTCCCTGACAAGTGGTCACCGGCATGGGGGAGAGCTCCCCGCCTCGGCCCAGCCCTCAGCCGCCCCTAAATAGAACAGGCTGATCCCTCTTCTACGGCGGGAGGACAGAGATTCTGCCCTCCCCAAGCCCTCTTCTGTAAGCTAAACATTCCCATTTCCTTCCAAACACTCCCATTTCCTCCAACAGTCTTCAGAGAAGTGTCCAGGCCTTTCCTCATCCTGGTCGTCCTCCTCAGGACATCTGCCCAAGGAGCGCCCAAGGCTGGGTGGCCAGGCTGACCCACTGCCCCCTTAGACAGAGTGGGGAAGTCACTGAAAAGCTGAGACCGAAGCCGGGCCTCCTCGGGTTTCTCTCGTTTTACTCAGCCTCCATTCAAGCCCGCCAAGATCTCTGGGGACCATTGTGGGGCAGCCGGGTGGCTCAGTGGATGGAGAGCCACGCCCAGAGCCAAGAGGTCCTGGGTTCTAATCCGGCCTCAGACGCTCCCTTGCTGGGTGATCCTAGTCGAGTCACTCAACCCTCACTGCCTAGCCCTCTTCTGTCTTGGAACCTGTACTGAGTCTCTGATGGAAGGGAAGGGCTTAAAAAACAGCTCTGGGACCCCGGAGCCTCGCTGGCAGCAGCCCCCTTCCCGGCGTGGGCCGCATCCCTAAATGTCATCATGCTCCAGCCTATGGCGGAGGAACACACCCAGGGGCCACAGGTCAGGGGGCCCTCCTCGGCCGCTGGACTCGGGAGCTCCCTCCGGGCCCACAGTGGCCCATCGACGGGTCCCTCTCTGGGAGGCCGCTTGGCACAAGCTCCCTGCACGGCGCGGCTCCCGCATCTCGCACTCCTAAACGAGTCATGGCTTCGCCCAGTCACTCAGCCTTGACGAGCCACAGGCAGAGTCCTGTAAACGAGGGCTGCCGGGCACCACCATGGAGAGCGCCGGGCCTGGAGGCGGGAGGACCTGGCCGTGTGCCCTGGGCGAGCCACCGAACCCCAAATGCCTAGTGCTTCCCTCTCTGCTGACTTGGAGCTGACACAAAGGCAGAAGGCAAGGGCTTGAAAAAGGCACCCACAGAAGCCCCACAGGGGAGGTCAGTGAGAGGGTCAGCAACGGCCACACTCTACCCCGGCCACCAGGTGGCCAAACGCTCTGGCTCCGACCATCCCCATCTTCTTGGGCGCGGGCTACGGCGAGCTTAGGAGGAGAGCTGGGCCCCGACCACCCTTTCACTCCACATTTTGTACAAGGCTCACAGCATGGCGGCTCTCTAACCTTCCTCATCCGGCAAGGCCCGGCCTCCTGAACACCATTAAAATGGTTCCTGGAAAACCGGACTTTAAGGAGTCCCCGAGTTCTCGGGAAACCGTGTCAGGAAGGAGGGATGAGCCAAGCCAGTGGAACTGAAACAGGAAAGCAGGCCTGGAGCCTCCTATCAAGGCCTCGCCTGACTTCTCCCCTCTCCCTGCTGCCTCAGTGAGGCCCTGCCCTTCAAGGCTCACTTTCGGGGGCTCCTCCAAGGGGTCGACATTGGCAAGCGCAGGACAGAACGTGGGCCGCCTGCCCTTCTGTCTCGGGATCCCCAGGGCCAAACGGTGCCTGGCATGTCAGCTTATTCCTGTGTGGAAGAAACAGAAGGAGGACTGGAACGCTGCCCCGTACGGCTCGTCCTCCCTGCTCCAGTTCTTCGGGCGCGCCGGCTAGCCTTGCATCTCTGGAGAAGCTGTCTTCGTGGGGAGATGGGCAATTCTGTCCTTTTAATGTCCGGCTGTGCTGTGGCAGGGGCAGGGGCGGTGGTTACTCCCATCTGCGGGCTGGGGTCCTCAGCCAGGGTACGGGCCAAAAGCCTAAGCTGTGCACAACGGGCCAAACACCTTTTCAGCCTCAGAAATGGCATTTCCTCCTGCCCAAAGACAAGTGAAGGTGGGCTAAGTGTCTGCCATCATCCTCCTTCTAAGCACTCCAGAGGAACTGGCTGAGGGCTCTTGGGCCCTTCCAACCAAGATGGTGGGCTCCCCTCCGAGCACTGGGAAGCCTCAAAGGGCACAGACATTTCAGGGGGGAAGCTGAGCCTCCCAGGGAAGCTCTCTGGACTCCAACTGAGAGCTCTGGGCTGCCCCTACTTGGCCCACCGGCTCTCACTCACTCTCACAGTTGCATTACTGTTACAAAAATTTCCAACTCAATAAATCCAGGCCTCAGGATGATAGATTTAGAGGGAGAGAAGAGGATCTTCATCTTCTTTGGCTCTTGGACCCCTTCGGGAGGCAGGAACCCCTAATCAGAATCACAGTCTTAACTAAATAAAATTAAACCAATAGAATTACAAGGAAAACCAATGAGACTGAAATACAATTATCAAACCATCTTTAAAAAACCAAAGTCCCAAAACCCAAAGTAAGCCAGATGGGGACACACAGGAGATGGAAATATTAAACATGGACATCTTGGGTGTCACTGAATTGAAATGGACGGGAATGGGTGGATTTAATTGAGGTGATCGTTATATATTCTACAGTGGGCAAGAATCCCTTAGAAGAAGGGGAGAAGCCTCAGTCAATAAAAGGGTGACACGGGCCATGATCTAAAAGTGACAGAATGATACCTGTTCAAATCCAAGGCAAACCATTCAACATCACAATAACACGCGTCTTTGCTCCAGCCGCTGAAGGTGAAGAACCAGAGTTGCTGAGCTCTAGGAAGACCTACAACATCTTCTAGAAATAACACCAGAAAAAAGACGTCTGCAAAGCTGAAGTAGGCAATCAAAAGATAATCGGAATAACAGCAGAGTATGGCCTTGGAGCACAAAGTGAAGCAGGCAGAGACGAGGAGTTCTGTCGAGGGGACGCGATGGTCGCCGCGAACATTCTTGTTCAGCAACTCAAAAGGTGACTTTACACACAGAGAGCACCAGAAGGTCAATAGTGAAACCAGAGAGATAAAGATTATAGAGGCGGTAAGGCAAGACCTGGAGATGACTGTGGCGCACATCATGAGCTTCTTATTGAAAAATTCAGACTTAAATTGAAAGTAGGGAGCCCCATCGGAGCATATCGGGACGAGATAAATACCATCCCTCCTGGGAAGCAGAGGAGATAAATAAAGGAGCGCCCGAGGCACGATGGTACAGGAGGCAGCAACAAAGACATTCCGAGCCCTACCTCCAGCCCTGGCTCTAGCCACTGTGCCAGCTGGCTGCCCTGGCTTCTTCCCTCCCACCCATTAATTCCTTTGAATTGACTTATGGCGCACCTGTTGTTTGCCCCAATACAACACCTTCACAAGCTCTTCAAGGGTAAAGACTCGTCGGCATTTTGACTCTCCAGTGCCCGGCACACAGCAGGCGCTTAATAGAGGCTCGCTAGATTGAATCAACAGCTTCTCCCAACTCTGATCCACCTGCGTGGATCCTGGAGTTCACCCGGGCCCTGCCCGTCCAGAAGAAAAAGAGGGCTTGGCCCACGGGGGTCATGCACGGGGGCAGCGGGATTCGGGGTCCAGGTAAGCCGGGGCTGGGTCTGTCCTGACGTTCACTGGATGTCGCGACCCAGCCCCGTGGATGAGGGGTCCGGCTCCTTCCCAAGTCAAAGGGGCTTCACAGACAAAACACCTCTGCAGGCAGCCTACAGATGGAGCCGTGAGCCATGCTGAGGCCCCTCCTGACCACCTGATGCCCAGACCGGGGCGGGGGGAGCTGGAGCGAGGGACGAAGCGCCGCTCTGGAGCCCAGCGTACACTTTACAAAGCCCCTCACGTGGCCCCCACAGCTACCACAAAGCCCTCGGCACCTCCACCGGCCTGGCAGGCCCCAGAGGAGTCGTAGAGCACCACGTGCCAGGCACGGTGTTAAGGACCTTGTGGATGTGCTTTCACTGGACTCTCACAACCACCACGCGAAGAAGGTGCTGTTGTTATCCCCATTTTACAGCTGAAGAACCCGAGGCAGACAGGAGTGAAGTGACTTCCCCAGGGTCACACAGCAGGCACATTGGGCCTTCCTGATTCCCGGTCCAGTGCTCCCTCCACGGCGTCTGTTAAGTGCCAGGCAGGTCCTATCCACGAGTGGGCTCAAACCCCCCCACTCAGCATCGTGAGTGCCCGTCTGTTCCGGTGGGCTTCCAGTTTTCCTAAAGGGCAGGTCTAACCACCCTAGCTCCATGCCAGTCTGCAGCAGCCCCAGGGACTCTCTTTCCAGCCTAGGCCTGGCCTGCTTTGCCATCCTTCCAGGTAGAGTCAGCAGGCAATGAAGGGCCCCCGCAGGCAAGGAGGAAGGAGAGGGGAGAGGGCCAGGGCTGCCCGGCCACATGCGCCCTCCCCTTGGGGCAGAAAGGCCAGCTGGCTGTGGCTGCTGAGCCCAAAAGCCCGTGAGGGAGAGAGGAAGTGCCCAAAGGAGGAGGGTCACCCACCAGCCAGTTCTAGACAAAAGGGAGAACCAATCATGCCACGGAGAATGCCTCTAGAATGGAACATCAAAGCCCTGGTGAGCAAACAGGACGGTCAGAAAAGGAGATAGCCAGCATGTCCGCTCCCCTAATAAAATGTCAGCTCCCTGGGCATGGTGGCACACCTTTAATCCTGGCACCCAGGAGGGAGAGCCCGGCGGTCACGAGGCATCCACGAAGTGAGCAGGACAAAGGGCCTAGAGGGCTGCCTGCCCAAGACCAGGTCAGACACGAGCACGGCCCGCTCCCAGGCCCCGCTGGCCGTGGCACTGCCAGCCTGGGTGAGGCAGGGAGACCCAGGCTCAAAGAAAGCAAGTGAGGGCTTCTTCATTTTCAAAGCCTCCATATCCCCAGGACCCAGGCTGGCACCAGGGGGCATCTGATAAATGCCGGCTGCCTGACTGAGCACAGCACAGAGAACAGGTCTTTCCAGACTAACCTTGTTTCCTCTTCTGACAGTTACTAAACTGGTCAGTCGAGGAAGGCTGTGGATAGAATTTAACTCCATTTTTTAAATAACACTTGCCTTCCATCTTAGATCAATCCTGTGTATCGGTATTAAGGCAGAAGAGTGGTAAGGGCTAGGCCATGTGGGTGAAGTGACTTGCCCAGGGTCACCCGGCTAGGAAGTGTCTGAGGTCACATTTGAACCCAGGACCTTCTATCTCTAGACCTGGCTCTCCATCCACTGCACTACCTAACTGCCCCCGAGTTCATCTCAGTTTTGGCCAAGTCTCTGATCAAGTATGTATGTCGGTGACCCTGGGAAGAGGGGGGGAGAGCAGGGGCCTCAACACGCTACAAGGAGATGACTAGAGCTGGCTGAGTGGGCAGAAGCAAAAGGCACTTGTTAATAGTGTTCAAGCTTGAGCTGAGAGAACCCGGGGACCTGCGCCTCGGTGACTTGCAGGAAGCCACACTCATACCCGGCTGGTGAGAGGCTCGCAGGGACAGGGTAGGAAGAGTCAACATGCAGAGAGGCCTTGACAAGCCAGGACCCAGCACTGAGTCAAATGAGACGAGGAGGCGTCATTGGAACATCTCACGCTTGGGTCCAAAAACCCAGGTGTCTGGGGGTTGGATATATTGGGGGGGGGGGGGGGAGAACTGGTCCTGCAGCTGCCTGTCTGTGACCCCAGTGCCACAGGAGCCAGCAAGGTGATACACAGCCCATGAAAGTGACTGGGATCTGGCCAGAGAGGAGAGAGGGAAGAGGAGGGACCAGTAGAGCCTACTAGGGGCCACGCTCCCTGCAAAGGGCATCTGCCCTGGTCAGAACACAACTGGTAGGCTGGAGAGCATCCAGATTCCAGCAACCAGGAGACGGAAGGCCTAGAGCCCACATCCCATGAGGATGGAGCTCAAAGAGGGCTGGGGAAGACACTTATTCTGGTGAAGAAGAGTCAGGGAGGGAGCAGGATGGGGCATCTGAAGGGCTGCCCTATAAGGACAGATGATCCCACTCTAGATGGGTGGTCAGGAGTGGGGATCCTTCTCCAGGGATGGACTGGACAAAAGCAAGGGTTCTTAACTTTTTGTGTGTTTCCTGGACCTCTTGGACCACCTGAGGAAGCCCAGTGATACCTTTTCAGAAGAATATCATTAAAAGCATAAAATAATTTCCAAAAAAGCCAATTCTACTAAAATACAAATATCCACATTTTTTTTTAATAAACAAGTTTACAGAGTCTCATCTCCACTCTCCTCAGATTAAGACCCCCTTGGACTTGACATTCATTCACAGAGATCCTTTCCAACTGTCAAATTCTGTCAATCCATGAGCCCCCACTTCCAATGGCTTCTCTGAAGCCCTCAAGAACTTAAGTGGGAAAACCAGCAGGAATGTCCTGTAGTGTTCTTTCCTCTCTCTCTGTCTCTGTCTGTCTCTGTCTCTGTCTTTCTTCCCCCATCCCATCTCCCTTCCCTCCCTTTCTCTTTCCCCTCTTCTCTCTCTCTTCCCTCTACACAAACACGCACACAGCATGCACATATGCACAAAACTGATGCTCCATGTCTCCAAAATCCTGGGCTGCTTCAATGAATCCAAGGATCCCAATTCCTGAGGTGAAGCCTATCTTTTAGTAAAACTCCTAGAAAAACTGGAAAGCAAGTTGGCAGAAATTAGGTTCATGCCAACATAGAATGCCATATTTCACAATAAAGACCAAATGCATACATGACCTAAAAATTAAAAATCACCTCGTAAAAAAAATGTGGGAAAGTAAGATGGTAACTTTGCACAGTTATGGCTAAGGGGAGAATTCTTCATTTCAAAAAGGAGAAGATTGAACATAAAAAAGCGGACAAGTTTCATCATATAAAATTGAAAAAGTCATTCCACAAAAATAACTCTGATAAGCCTCCTATCCAAAATATAGAAGGATTCAATACAAAGCTATCAAGAGCCATTCCCCAGTAGATAAACAAACTCCCAGTTTTCAAAAGAAATGCAATTTATCAAGAACCAATTGAAAGAAAGCTCCCAATCACTAATAAGAGAAATGAACATTTAAATAATTCAAAAGTCCCCAAATGGACAAAAACGATAGCAGAGAAAAATTATTCATGTTAGAGAAGCTGTAGCCCCTGATTGCACACTAATGCCCTCCAAGTGAGAACTGGTCCAAGTGTTCTGGAATTATACCAAGAATCATTAACTTCACATATTCTTGGATCCAGTAGTTTATTACTCAGTACTGTCAATACACCAAGGAAAGGAGGTGAGAGAGAAAGAACAGTCCAATGTATACAAAATGTTTATATAGCAGCATTTTTGGCAGCAGCAAAAACCCAAAAGTAAATCCAGGGTCTCCAATGATGAGGGGGATGGCCAAACAAATATAACACAGGACTATAAAGGTTTGAGCCAGAAAAAAGAAAATGGCAAATACACACACAATGCAGAGTATTACAACTCTAAGGGATGGCAACCAATGACCATCTAAGCCCAGTGGTGCTTTCTCAAATAGACACAGCTCAGCTGGTGGCCCATTGATTTAGAAAACCACAAATTCACATTATGTTGCACTGTATTTGTTTCTATTTTGTAACACATTTCCCAATTCCATTTTCATCTGGTTACCAGAACATTAGTTTTGACACCTCTGACCCAGTCTGACTCCATCATTTTACAGATGAGGAAAACTAAGCCTGGAAAGGAGGAAGTGACTTCCTAGGCACCCCACAAACGGTAACATCCCACCCCTAATGGGAAATTCAGAATTCCGAGAAATTTGGGAAGGTTTCTAGGAATAGATCTAGCCAAGTCATGAGACCCAGGACCACCCAAGGTTTCCGCCTGGACGGCCTTCAGAGCCCTGGGAAGCCCCAGTCCCTCTTAAGACAGATAATATTCAGGTGTGGCCAATGTGTTGATTTTCAGTTTGTACCAGGACCTGGAAGTAATCACTGGGACGGGATGGTGATGTAAACAAAGAGAAAAAGGAACAATGAGGGGCCTGTACTCAACCGAATCCTCCCTTCCATAGTGGGGGGAGTCTCTGGTGCCTCAGTACACAGGCATTGCTTTTTTTATTTAAAACCCCTTACTTTCTGTTCTAGTCACAATCCTAAGATAGTAGAGTATTAAGGCCTGGGCAATGGGGGTGAAGTGACTTGTCCAGGATCACAGCGCTAGGTGGTGTCTGATTTGGCCGAGGACCTCCATACTCCTGGCCTGGTGCTCTACACCACCTCGATGCCTCCATCCATTAACTTTTGCATAACCAAGATCCATGAACTCTTAGGTTGGGCCACTGAGGTTTCGTCAATCAGTGAGTATTGACTAAACGCCGGGTCCAACCTCTGCTCTCCAAGGTGGTCTAATGGGGGCACTCAAACAACTCCGGACCAACAAAACGGACAAGCGGAAATTGAATTTGAAGTAGGGAGCCCTGGGTTCAAACCCAGTCTCTGCCACGGATTTCCTGGGTGGCGCTGAAATAGGTCCCTTCCCATGCCGGAGCCCATTTAGCGCTTTCCCTCGGATCTGTCCCTCAACCCCAGAGGGGGATCCCAGTAGCTAGAGCGCCGAACCCACAAATCCAAAATCCCAGGAAAGAAAAGCAGCAGCAGAATCCCCCGCACATGCGCGGTAGGGATGGCTCTTTAGCCCCCTCGGCCCCCCGCCCCCGCCTGAGCCGCGGGGTCTGCCGGGAGCTGTAGTCCGGCGGCCGCCCACCCGGGGAGTGGGACGGAGTCCGGGGACACTACAAGTCCCAGCAGGCGCCACCGCCGGCCGCCGCGGGCCAGGGAGGGGAGAGGAGGAAGAGGCGCCCCAGGAGTACGGCCGGCCGGCGCCGCCATCCCCCGGGGATGCGGGGAGACTCCCTGGGCCG
>NW_025383666.1:0-2291 GCF_016433145.1 Gracilinanus agilis
AGAGAGAGAGAGAGAGAGAGAGAGAGAGAGAGAGAGAGAGAGAGAAGAGAGAGAAGAAGAGGGAGAGGGAGATGTATTTCAGTTCTTACTCATATTTTACTCTGGAGACAATTGGGAATGGTTGAAGCTTCTTGAATAAGGAAGTGATATAGTTGTACTTATGCTCTAGAATGAATCAATTTGGCAATTTCATGAATGATGAATTTGAGAGAGGAAAGACTAGAGAAAGGGAAACTTATTAGGAAACTTTTAATTATCCAGAAAAGAAATGACAAGAGTCTGAACTAGAATGGTGACTATGTGAGTGAAGAGAAAAGAATGAATAGGAGAGATATTTCCTGTTTCTTCTACCTTTTAAAAAGCTTTTTTTAAAAATTATAAATCTTGTTATAGAACTGTGCATATGTAGCAAAGGCTCATTTTAATAGTTATATAAATATAAATTGTCTATCGCCATACCACCCTGAACTGGCCAGATCTTGGTCCTAGTTAACAATACTTGGATAGGTCATCCACTTGGGAATACTGGGTGCTATAGACTTTTAAAATGCGGTAGCTAGATGGCCCAGTGGATAGAGCAGTGGGTCTGGAGTCAGGAAGACCTGAGTTCAAATCCAGCCTCAGACACTTAATAGCTGTGTGACCCTGGGCAAACCACTTAATTTCTGTTTGTCTTAATTCACTGAAGAAAGAAATGCCAAACCACTCCAGAATCTTTACCAAGAAAACTTCATGGATGGTATTGTTATGCTGTGGTCCATGGGGCCATGAAGAGTCAGACATGACTAAACAAAATATAAGTTGAATGATTACATTAACAAGTTTGCAAATCACTATTCTTTTACTTTGATTTATATTGTCAGTAGTAAAAACAATCCTTTTATTTTAGAACTACTAGTAATGATGGTTTACTATGAAAACAGGGAATAGCCTGGGTTTTTTATTTTTGTTTTCATTATTAGATTGTAAATTCCTTGAGGGCAGGGACTATTAAAATTTTTTTTTTCCCTTTCCAGGTGTCTTTTGTGCTTATCTTGCTAAGAACTGGAGAATACAAAGAAGCCACTCCTCATTCTGGCCTTAAGAAGCTTAAAATCTAATGCAGGAAGAGATCATAGAAGCTATTTAGTTCAATATCCTAATTTTATAGATGAGGAAACTGAGGCTAAGACTAGGTGAGGTTAAATGACTGGCACAGGGTCACTTGTCTAGTAAGTGTCTGAGGGAGGATTTGAACTTTTTTTTCATGTCTCCACAGTTTTAATTTCTCAGATTTTATCCATCTGTAGGGTACTCCCAACACTGAAGCAAACCCATAATTTATGTATAAATTAAAACCTTAGAGTATGACACAGGGCACTAAGAAATTAAGTGACTTGCCTGAGGCAAAACTTGAACCATGGTCTTCCAGACTCCCAGGTTGGCCATTTTTCCATGTTTTCTTGTTGCTTTTAATGCATGAAAATAATTAAGTAATTCATAGAGTCAGAAAACTATAAAAGGATCACATTAATAAAATCATGAATTCAGAGCTAGAATGGAACTCTGAGGGCAGGGCTGAATAAAATGCTTGTTGACTGATTTAGTTCTTTTTCTTCAGATAATTTCAATATCTGAGCCATACATTTTGGGTGATCTCTAGGGACAAATATTCTGTAACCTTTCACTATAGCCTTTTATAGGTCTTAAATCATTTTGAAAGTCAAGAAATTCTTTCCTTGATCTAATTCTAAATTTACTACTAAAGCAAATTCCTCATTAGATTAGAGACAGAAAAGGACTGAGATAAGAGAGGAGGGCACCAAAGAGAGATTCTACCTATTGCCCAATTTTGCCCTCAGGAGCCACTGAGTGAACAAAACTGATATTCAATGATAGAATTATAGCAAAGACAAAAATCACCTTGAGCATGTGGGTTACAACCGGCCCATGCCCCCTGGTGGTGTTCAACTGCACACTCCACTTTCCAAAGTCCATCTGGACATATCCCTCTATTATGATGTTCAGAGCCCTGAAACCAATGACAACAAAAGCTTTGATGAGTTTTATGCAAAGTCTCATCACTATCCTCCTTTTTTAGATCTAAATGAAAGCATGCTTTGTACATGTCGAGGCAATATTTCCATGTCCAGATTTCTCTATTCCTAGAACCCTGAAAATAGAGAATAACTTTGGAATCCCTTCTTTGGGATTTCAGACAATTGAACCTCACTGTCAGTAAATTTCATCCATTCTCCCCTCTGATCCTCTCTCTCTCTCTCTCTCTCTCTCTCTCTCTCTCTCTCTCTCTC
>NW_025383667.1:0-5710 GCF_016433145.1 Gracilinanus agilis
ATATATATATCTATATCTCACACACACTTTTTCTTACCACTTGGCACTAGCTACATAGACATGAGTTATTAAAATTATTATTATTACTCAAAATCTAGCACGGGTAATTTTCACAGTCACAGATTAACAGTTTCTTTGGTTGTAGGCAATATTCAAAAGTAAATGCCCCTGCCACAAAATAAAGAAAAGGGAGGTGGGGCTGAGGCTTGAAATGAAGCACTCATCCAAACAAGAGCTGGAGAAGAAAGGGGAAGAATGGCAGCCACTCTGGGCATATTTTAGCAGCTAGGTGGTGCTATGGATAGAGCACTGGACCAGGAATCAGGAAGATTCATCTCCATGAATTCAAATCTGGCCTCAGATATTTACTATCTGTAGGACTCTGGACAAGTCATTAAATCCTGCTGGCTTTAGTTCCTTCATCTGTCAAATGAGCTGGAGAAGGAAATGACAAGAGAGTATCTCTGCCAAGAAAATCTCAAATGAGGTCCCAGAGTCAAACATGACTGAAATGACTGACCGACAACAACGATGGGTACATTTCATTTGTCCTCTTGGGTGATGCCTCCAATCAAAACCAGGGGAATACCATTCAAGTTACTGAGTGATAGACAAATCCCAGGCATGAAAGTCGGGCCAGTCAGGACGTGTCTTATCTTCTCCATGCTTGACTGCAACAAGATCCAGGTGGGCAGCTTCAGGCACTATAAATAATGTGCTCTTTTTAAAGGCACTATGTTAAAATAATCCCTCCCCCCCCCCACTTTTCCCCAAATCTCATGACGTAAATCCCTAAATTCTCCTCATTCCCTTCATTAAACAAATTCTCGGACACAAGATGATATGTGTTATCTTCAATTTACAGATGGAGAAAGCAATGATTCGAGGAGCCTACACAATAGACCTGAGAACATAATCCAAGCTGTCTGACTCCTTATCTTGCATCCTCCCTCTCAGATAGATCTCTGGCCCCTTTTGGTGACTGTCACGGGACACTCAGAGCGTAGCTAGATCTGAAGAGAGGAGAGCACCTAAAATTAAGTTTAAACAGAGAAAGTGATTTATAAGTCAGAGTCTTACAGAAATGAGAACTCTCATTACTATTACCATTATTGATAGTAATAACAATAGGTTCCCTCCAAACGCTTGTGGGACGATTGACCTCAATTAACAGAGTGTTCCTGTATTGTCCATTCTCTTCCCAATCTAAAGATCTGCTTATTTGCTGAGCCTCATGGGACAATTAGCTTATCATGCCTGTATATTACTAAGCCTCATAAAGCACTGATCGTTGTCAAGGCAGTGTATTTTTTTTTTTTTACTAGTTTAACTTAAAATACAGAGTGGTGGATCCAAGCATTCCCAACTGAGAGAGACAGCAGCAGAGACAAGATAGTGGGCACAAGATGGCAGCACAGGACCCCTCAATTCAAGCCCATACAGAGGACAGTACTCCTCTAAAGTGAAACTGAATTAATTCATTATTTTCCAAATTTCTGAAATATTTTGGATGGATTGTTGACTAAGGAATGCGTGTGATAAAAAATGCAACCATCAATCTCTAAGAATATTGGTGACTATTCTGTTTAATAACATTTAATAATAATAATAATAATAATAATAATAATAATAATAATAATAGTTAGCATTTATATAGCGCTTTAAGGTTTGCCAAGCTCTTTACAAATATCTTATTTGATACTCAAAACAATGCTGAAAGGTTATCATTTCCATTTTGCAAATTTGGAAACTGAGGCTGAAAGATGTTAAAAGACGTGACCACATTCACACAGAGAGTAAGGATGTGAGGCGACGTTTGAACTCACATCTTGCTAACCACAGATCCCTTGTCCTATAGAGCAGGCATGAAGCTGCTTGAGTGTTTTTCTGTACAAGGCAGTGATTCCCAAAGTGGGTGCCACCACCCCCTGGTGGGTGCTGCAGTGATTCAGGGGAGCGGTGATGGCCACAGGTGCATTTATCTTTCCTATTAATTGCTATTAAAATTTAAAAAATTAATTTCCAGGGGGCTAAGTAATATTTTTTTCTGGAAAGGGGGTGGAAGGCTAAAAAAATTTGGGAACTACTGGTACAAGGTGCATGACTTGCCCAAGGATCTGTGAATATGAATCAGTCATGGTATAGAACAACCGTCCTTTATTAGCCAACTTCTCAACTAAAATACCCAGTAGAGGAATTCAAAAGATACCAGATCAAAGGAATTCCTGAAAGCGAGAGGCCCAGATGCCTCACCACCAAGAGCTCAAGGCTTCTAACAAGATGTCTCCTATAAATCACAGGCAAAGAACGAGTGATTCTAATGGCTTAAGAAACTAAAAAAAGAAAAATGAAAGTGATCCCAAACCTGTTTTCTCCTCAACAACAGACAAAGAATCACTTTGCTACAAGGCAATTAGGGGTACACAGAGGATAGGACATCAAGCCTGGAGTTGTGAAGACTTGAGTTCAAATTTGACCCTAGATATTTACTAGCTGTGAGACCCTGGTGAAGTCACTTAACTTCTATTTACCTTAACCTGCTGAAGAAGGAAATAGCAGATCACTACAGTATCTTTGCCAAGGAAAATCCATAAGGAATCACGAAGAGTCAGATATGATATGAACAACAATGGGACAGCGAATAGAATACTAGGCTTGCAGTCAGAAAGAGAAGTCTCATCTTCCCAAGTTCAATTCTGGTTTCAAACACGAGCTGAGTGAGTCTGAGGCAAGTCACTTACTCCTGTTTGCCTCAGTTTCCTCATCTCCCAAATGAAAAGGGAATGGCAAACCACTCTAGTATCTTTGCCAAGAAAATCCCAAATGGGCTCTTGAAGAGTTGGATATGACTGAAATACAACAAAATAGAAATAATAATAGCACCTACCTGCCAGGGTTGTTGCAAGGATCAAAAGAGATATTAGTTGCAAAATGCTTAGTACAGTGCCTGGTACATAATAAATACTGGGATTTCTTTGGGAAATTTCTTTTTTTGCCATTCTTTACGTGTGATTTTAAAAGAAACCACTGAACTCTCAATCGATTGTAGGCTTCACAAATATATTCAAATAAATGAATAAATAAATGAAGAGATAGGTCAGAATTCTGGCACTGAAGGGAAGGTTCTCATCATCAACATTAACAAGGGTGCAGGTTATTTTCAAGAGCTTGAATGAAACCTACTAGCAAATTTTAAAAAATGGATCTCAATACTCAGAATGGATTTGTGATCTCATATCCCAGGATCACATTGTTGTGCAATATCTGTGATACTGGAGAGACTGTAGGATCTTCCATCCAGAGCTAGAAGGGATCTCAAAAGTCATCTTGTCCAACACCTACATTTTTCAGATAAGGAAACTGATAGGACCAGGTAGATTAAGAGACTTGTACCAGGTCACACAGTAATAAATATTAAAGGCAGAGTTTGTCCCTGGGTCTTCTGGTTGCAGAGACAGTGCTTTTCCCCAATGCACCATACTCATTCAAACAATGAAATTCAGAGGTCTACAAAACTATGGCTTGGCCAAGCTCTGACTATTAAAGCAATGGGCTCTGGATGATTTTTAGATTTTAAAATAAATTTGTATTTAAGCTTGAAATTAAGACAACTCTGGCTAGGAAGATCTGGAGATATGAAATATCATGGATTCTTTCTCTCAGAAAATTATGGAATAGGGGGCATCTGGATAGCTAAGTGGATTGAGACCCAGACCTAGAGATAGGAGGTCCTAGGTTCAAATCTGACCTCAGACACTTCCTAGCTGTGTGACCCTGGACAAGTCATTTAACCCCCACTGCCTAGCCTTTATCGCTCTTCTGCCTTGGAACCAATACAGTATTGATTTAAAAAAAAAAACAAACAAACAAAAATGCCCTCATTTATTTATTTATTTATCCATTTATTTGCTCACTTATTTATTTGCTCATCCGTCCACTCATTTATTTATTTTTTATTTATTTGCTTGTTTGTGCATTCATTTATTTGTTTGTTTGTTTATTTATTTATAATATTTTTCCATGTTTACATGATTCATGATATTTCCTCCCCTTCTTCCTTCCCCCATCCTGGAGCTGACAAGCAATTCCACTGGGTTATTCATGTATCATTGTTCAAAACCTATTTCCATATTATTTGTATTTGAAATAGAGTGATCTTTTAATGCCAAAACCCTAATCATATCCCTATTGAACCACATGATCAATCATATATTTTTCTTCTGCATTTCTACCATAGTATGGATTCTAAGACAGAAGATAAGGGCTTAAAAAATTATAGAACAAGAAGCTTTGATACCAATTAATTGCCATAGAGAAAAAGGGTTTCTTTAATTCAAAATTCTGTATTTAGTAGTTTGAACAGGAAGAAGCTATGACATTAAGATATTCTTGTGAGATTGCTCCAAACGAATACACAAGAGATAAAAAAGCTCAGTTCACAAACAAATTAGATGAGCACTGGGGGATGTACTTTTTGCAACTATGGATAAAGAATCCAAGACCATATGAGAGACAGAAAGGATCAGAGAATACAAAAATGTTACAATTTTAATTTCATAAAATTAAAAATTTTTCCACAAACAGAACCAATGAAGTTAAAATTAGAAGACAATCAGTTAATTGGGGAAAAAAATCTGCAGCAAATATGTATAATAAAGATCTTACTCCAAGCTACATAAGGAATTGGCTGGAATATATGAGCCATTCCTCAGTAGATAAATTATCAAAGAACATTAGCTGTTCTCAAAGGAAGAAATCCAAGATGTCAACATCCATGAGAAAAAATGCTCCTGGAGAAATTCAAATTAAAGAAAATCTGAGGTTCTACTTCATACTTATGAAAATGACAAAGATGATCAAAAAAGAACATGATAATTGCTGGAGGAACCATGAGAAGCCATGGAAATTCATGAACTGTTGGTTGAGTCGAGAATTGGTAAACTTATACTTTGACCCAATGTCAAATGGAAGGTACCCATTCGCCCCCCACTTCTATAAACAAATTTAAATATATATATATATATACACGAAAATATTGGTAGCAGCTTTTGGTAATAGGAAAGAACTGGAAATCTAGGGGGCATCTATCAATGGAGAATAGAGGAAACATTACAGCATAGGAATGCAATGGAATGCTGCTACTTAAATGTGAGAAATGACCAAGGGATGATTTTAGACAAACTGGTCAAGACTTGCATGAATTTGTTTGGGGGTAAAGTGAATAGGACCAGAATTATATTTTTTCCAATTATATGTAAACATTTTTACCATTTAAAAAAAATTCTGAGTTCCAAATTCTCTCCTTCCCTTCTTCCCTTCCGCTCCCTACACTGAGAAGGCAAGAAATTTGATATAGGTTACACATGTGCAGGCATGCAAAACATATTTCCATATTAGTCATGTTGTGAAAGAAAACACAGCCCCAAAAAACCTCCAGAAAAATAAAGTAGAAAAAAATATTGCTTCAATCTGCATTTAGACACTGAAAATTCTTTCCCTTGAGGTGGATAGCCTATTTATACTATTATAACAACACTGTAAAGACAAACAGTTTGGAAAGACTTAACTGGAATCACTGCAACGATTAACCGTGATTCCAGAAGAATGATAGTGAAGCATGGCTATTCCCTTCCTCACAGGCAGGTGAAGAACTCAAAGATACAGAAAGAGAGAGAGAGAGAGAGAGAGAGAGAGAGAGAGAGAGAGAGAG
>NW_025383668.1:0-8442 GCF_016433145.1 Gracilinanus agilis
TATACAATTGAGGAATCCTTACAGGGCAGGAGAGACCAGTAATGAGGAAGATGCAGAGAAGATGGGAGAGGATGAGATTGAAGATAATACTGGAATTAATTTAGGAAAGGTGGAAGAACATAACTTCCTGTAAAACAGAAGAGAAGGATGAATAAAGATTCAGACATCTTGAGATAGGAAGAAGGAGAATTAATAGAATTTAGCATTTGGGAGGCACTTCAAGGGCACATCATTAAAGGATTAAAACTTGAAGAGGATTTTTAGTTTATTTAGGCTGACCTCTACATTTTATAGTGAAAAAACTGAGACCTAGAGGTGATAAAGGATTTGCCACAGGTAATCGGTGACAGTCAGGATTCAAACCAAGCAAAGAAGAAATGGTTATTGAGTGATAGCCACAGAAGGTAGTTTTGAGGTAATGAATTCACAGATAGAAAAAGTGAGAGGAGTAAGCTTCACTGGAGAGAGTTCCCAGTGTTATGCTGCATTCTGAGGAAAATGAAGGCACTATTCATTCACAGAGGTAAAGAGTACTTGAGGGAAAATATTCAAGAATGCTCTAAGCTATTTTCTTACAACAGAGGACACAGTAGAAAGGAAGACCCAGGGACAGAATGATCTTGTAGCAGTGTTGCAGTGAGGAGAAAATGGTAGAAGGAACAGCTTTCCCCTTAGAATAAATTCATAAGACTATAATAGATTTAGATCTGGAAGAGACATTAAAGCAGTGGTGTCAAAATCAGATAGACATAGATCTCCACTGACTGCGTACTGACTAAAATAACCACAAATTAATATTCCCTACACTGAATTGCATTTTTAAGAATTTTCTTAGACATTTCCCATGTAGATTTACATTTGATTTCTGCAGTACTCAGGATTGTTGGGGCCTCTTGGGGCCCTCTGGTAGCATGTTAGAAATCTCTGCTCTAGAGGTCATTGAGTCTAATCCTCCCCTCCCCATTTGCTAAGGAGGAAACAGGTTTAAGTAATATTCCCAGGGTCATAAAACTAATATGAGTATGAGTCAGAATTTGAACCCAATGATCCCTGAGTCCAAATCCAGTAATCCAACCACTATACCCTAATAAATAGTAGAATATATCCCCTTCCCTTCCCATTTTTCTTTTTCCCTTCTCATTTCCTTTTCCTCTCTCCTTTTCTTTCAAATGTTAAAAATAAAAGAAATGGGAAGTTGGCAAGTAGATTGGAGGGGGTCTATCATCGTTGCAGACAGAATTTAGTTAACAAGAACTTGTTGAACGAAACAGTTAACAGGCTACAAACATAAGTTCTTTTTAAAATTTATTTTTAAATGCTTTCCCTCCTCCCATTCATTGGGAAGACAAGAAATACAATACTCATTACACATATGTAGTCATGCAGAACTTGATTTCTTCATTACCCATGTTCTAAAAAAAAAGAAAAGAAAGGAAAGGAAAGAAATATGCTTGAGTCTGCATCCTGTGCCCATCAGTTCTCCATCTGGAGGAGGATTACATTTTTCATCATGAGTCTTTTTGAATTGTGGTGGATTATTGCATTGATCAGTGTTACTAAGTCTTTTACAGTTGATCATCTTTAAAATATCCATGTTACCATGTCCTGTGCTCTCCTAGTTCTGCTCACTTCATTTTATATTACTTCATATAAGCATTTCCATGTCTTTTGAAACTCTTCTTTTCATCATTTCTTATAGTATTACATATGTGTACATATATACAATATTATATAGGTACAATAGTATTCCATGACATTCATATACCATAACTTGTTCAGCCATGCTGCAGTTGATGGGTATCTCCTTAGGTTTCAATTCTTTGCTGCCATAAAAAGAACTACTTTAAATAATGTTGTACATAAAGGTCCTTTTTCATTTTCTATGATCTCCTTGGTATACAGATCTAGTAGCTATATTACTAGATCAAAGGGGACCTTTATAGCTTTGAGGGTATAGTCCCAAATTGTTTTTCAAAATGGTTGAACTATTTCAAAACCACCAACAGTGCATTAGTATACCAATTTTCCAAACCCCTCTATAGCATTTGTTATTTGAATTTTTTGTCATTTTAGCTAATGTGATATTTGAAGTAGCTACTCAGTTATTTTAATTTGTATTTCTCTAATTATTAGTGATTTAGAACATTTTTCATATGATCAATGATAGCTTTAATTTATCTGAAAACTTCCTGTTCATATCCTTTGACTATAAAATGGGGAATGGGTCTTATTCTTATGAATTTGGCTCATATTCCTATATATCTGAGAAATGGGACTTATCCAAGAAACTTGCTGCAAAATTGTCCTCAAGTGACTTGCTTCTTTAAAAATTTTGTATTCATTGATTGTGTTTGTGCGAATCTTTTTAAATTCATGTAATCAGAATTATCCTCTTTACTTCCTATGAGCCTATCTCTTGTTTGTTAATGAATTCTTTCCTCCACAAGTACAGTTTCCTTATGAAGGAGTATCTATATAGTAATGTCTTTTTGAACTGGTCTAATTCTCAGTTAGAGTATTCTGTAAGATGAGAGGAGGAATAGAGTAAATTTATTGCTTCCTTCTGGAAAAATTAATCATGTAATAATATAAAATAAGCAATATTGATATTGATGATAATGATAATTATACATAGCATCATTTGTTTTAGTATAGTTCTATGTATTTAGTATATTGCTATATTTTTGCCTATTCTTATATAGATAATAACATATAATCTTATGAACAACACCTTATCTTAAAGTTCTCATATATTACATATGTTGTGATATTATTAATAAGAGGGATAACTTCTGAAATCATAATCACATTTCTTTTAAAAAACTGAAATTTTTTTTTACCAATTATAAAATAAAATCTTTCTCCTCTTGAATCCTTGGGTTATAATGAAATAGCTGCATATAATAAGATATAAAGTTCTGGCTGATTTATTGATCAGAGAAATAATATTATATTTCATATATAAGTATATGGAATTTATGTGTATTATCATGTAATACATATTTGTCATGTAGCTAATGTGAGAATTTGTTTCTCTTGGATAAGAATATTTATTAACATTTATTACACATTCATAATATATTTATTACATTATTGTTATGTTACACATTCTATTATATATTAAAATAAAAATAAATGGTAAAAATATTTTCAAAGTTAATTCAATATCTACTTTCTTAAAAATTTAGATCAACTTAGTGCTCATTAAACACTCTAAAGTTAAAGAACAATTTTTATCATAAGAAGGAGCCCTCTAGTCAAAGGTGTTGGAATACCTAAAAATATAATCTAGTGACAAGTATCATTTCTCATATTTGGCTGAGAATGCTATGGCACTGATCAATTTAAATGATTTTCTCTAGACAAGTTAGTGAATTACTAGGACATCTGTGATTAAAATCAAACATCTGGATCAGTACTCTATCCACTGAGTAATGTGACTTTACCAGTGAGGATTTGCTTCTATCTCCTCACATCAAACAGACTTAGCAAAGAAAAACTCTTAAAGCTTTCCTAATTACATCCAGGCACTAAAACTTTAAAACTTGTTTCAAATTCCAGCTTAAAAAAAAAAACAATCAATGAGTACTGAGCTTCAGGGTGATAGCTGATGTAGCCACAGGCTATTAAAATATGTTGAAACAATGGAAAGACTCCAGAAACAGAAGGATTTTAGAAAAAAGTTGGAAGAAATCTAAACATTTTCAATATTTCTTTAGCTTTGTTTTACTTTAATATAGAATAATGCATTAAGATGTGGTAAATTTTCTCTGAGCTATGGTATAGTAATAACAATAACTCATTTTTATGTATAGCATTTTTCAGTCTATGGAATGTTTTCATTGGAATCCTGGTGAGGTAGGAATTGGAAATATTATTATCCCCATCTTACAGTTGCATAAACTGAAGACCAGAAAGACCGGAAAATTCACTTTATTTTAATTCCAAAAACATTTAGTAAATACTTACTGTATACAAATATTTAGATCTGTGCTAAATGGAAAAAAATACAATATTGGTTGCTAATTTCACAGAACTCACTTGAGTAAGGGGATATGAGTCATTGCTTAATAATTAAAATACAAAATAATATATGTTTTAATATTTTAAGGGACTTGCTTATAATTACATAGCCAGCAAAATATCAACGCTAGGATTCCAAGGCAGATCTGATTCCAAGTCTAATGTTCTTTCCCTGAAAGTCAACAATTCCACAAAAGTTCTACATGTCTCATTGTGGCATGGAACTGACCCTGTTTTTTTTCTTTTTAACTGTACCGCAAGAGTACATCACGTATTAGGAAGTTAGAAAGGCTTCAAATACAAATCCAGTAATATTATCTATGGTTCCAGGAACAGCCTAGCAAAATTAGGAGAAGCTCTTATCTTTTAAGCTGGCTGTCAAGAGATAGCAATTTTGATCACAGCAATTATCACCTGCTAAATAATTTTGAAGTATTGGAATTAAATTGCCAGCAAATATTTAAGTGCCTAATATATGTCAGGCAAAGAACTATACTTTAAAAATGATGGTATTATCAGAAAACCAGATTATTAATTCTTTCTACTGTAATTTACAACTATGGCTCTCAAATTTTCATATAGGGGTCTTTTAGGTGGTCTATAGATCTAGTCTTCTTGTGGCATTAATATTCCTAAATTTCACACTGCTATGTGTGTGTTCCGTCTATAAAGTAATATGAATTTTGAAAAACTTACATAACAGAACTTTGACATCTAAAGAAGTTTTGTCCATCAAAATATTCATTCTATATAATAAGAATGCTGTCTTCATTCATAATATTTTTAGAACATTCTTGTATAATTGTTTTATGAAATCCATATTCAATTAATTTCTTTATAGCCACAGTTATAATATAATCATAAATAATATAATAATAAAATATTATCTCTTCATAAACAAATGAATTCTACATCCTGGATATTGTATAGTATTAAAAAATTCAAACAGACATGGCACATATTCTCAAGGAACTTAAAATGATATTTACTAGCCAAATCATACACTTTATTCACCAGGTTGAACTTTCAATTGTGTGGAAAACTCAAATCCATCCTCAAAAGATAACGATTTTCCACTACTGGAATTTTTTAAAAGAATGTGCTTCAGGCTTTGAAAACCAATCCAAAGAAGTGTGCCAAAAAGAATGTGAACAATGGTGATATTGTTCAAATAAGTGGATAGCTTTCTAGGATGTCAACTGTGAAGAAAAAAGCATGAGCTTAGATATAGAAATGTTGGTGCTTTGGCTCTGCCATTTCCTAGTTGTATGACTGACAAATCATCAATCCTTGATGGGATTTATTTTCTCCATCTCTAAAATAAGGACACTGCCTAGATATTCTGTGAATGCCCTCCTACTCTAAATTGTATGGTATGTTTATTAAAGTATCAAACATATTTTCATATTTTATATGTATGTCCCTTATAATAATACTCAAATATTTTATACTATATTTTAACATTTGTAAAGCACTTTCCATAAAATCATTTGAACATATTAGAAAATGACTGCTCTGAATGTTTGAAAAGTAATACAAGTATTCTGTCTTTTTATCTTATCGTACTAGTTGTTCAACTGAAAACATTCATTATTTAATTTTTTATTTGCTCTGAGAAATTTAATTATCTATTTTATACAAATAATGTTTTTTCTCAATAATTCCATCTATTTTATTAGTTTTCTAAGTGCCACAGTCAACAAATGTCACAACAAAGCAATTTAGAAAATCAAGCCATAGAGAAATTAAATTTAAAGATATATGACTGTTGGACGAGTCTATATCAGAGTACTAGACAGACATGACCTTAGGAAGTTCAAAAAGTCTTTATTCAGTCAGTTAGCTGCCCTTAGGATTCTACATAGAATCCATCCCAGGGGCAGCTATTGAAATGAATTCTAGAGAAAAATCATCTTTACTCCAAATAAATTGACTAATAGTTATTTTTGTTTGTTTTGGGTTTTAAAAAAAACCTTAGAAAAACAAGTTGCTCTTTTACAGTCTCTTTACAGAGAGGACAGAGACTTATTTTCTCTAAAGTTACCTTTGAAAAGGATGGACAAAGAACTTCCCCCACAAACCCCCCCACCATATTTGTCTGGAACAACTTAGTATCTTTTTTCTTAGCACTGCAAAGTAAACTGGGGTAGAGGGAAAACCTAAACCTAGTAACTTGCGCAATCTAAACTGAAATAAAGGATTGTTCTAAAATGGAGTTAAATACATTGAGAGAGAAAAGAGGGGGATCTTCTTTTTTTGTCTCCACAGTTTGAAATTCTAGTAAATAATGCCTGTGAACAAATAGGGAAGGAAGGAAAGGAGTCCTATTTGGGGACATCTGGACCCCAGATTGAAGTTTTCTCTTCTATTTGCTACATTTGGAATGACTCCATATCTAGGAGGATCTATGAGTTTAAAAATTCCTCTAGAAAGCTGCTGATAAACCATATTTTGGAATTTCTGAAACGTATTTGGGATTTATGCATTATTCTACATTAATTATTTGAGCTTTGTACAAGGTTCTGAAAATACAAAGATAAATATGGAACTGCCCCTGCCCTCAAAAAACTTGCATTCTACTGCAATACACTATTCTTACAAATAGCCATACACATAGCCATTGTTGGACTGGGTTGATTGCAGTCATCTAATAATTTCCTTCATCTCTCATATTGACTTGGAAGGCTCAAAGCATAGTAGAGAATGTATTATTGATTACAATACCCAGTAACTACTTCTTACAAAAGTCAAACTTTAATTCTACATTGTAACATGTCTGTGGTTTGCAAAAAGAGGACAGAAACTGATTTAATTTCTATTACCTTTGATATATGATTTTGTCTAATAACCATTGGATTAATGAACTACTAAAGGAAAGGAATCGTATTTGTGTAGACATTTTTATTCATTTTTTAGAAAAAATTGCAATGGTTACATGATTCATGTTCTTTTTCTCCCCCACAAATGACCCCTCTCCCCATAGCTGATGTGCATTTTCACTGGGTTTGACATGTGTCATCGATCAAGACCCATTTCCATATTATTAATACTTGTACCAGGGTGGTCATTTAGAGTTTACATCCTAAATCATATCCCCATCATTCCATGTATTCAAGCAATTGTTTTTCTTCTGTGTTTCTACTCCCTCATTTCTTTCCCTGGGTATGGATAGCATTCTTTCTCATAAGTCCCTCAGAATTGTCCTGGGTCATTGCATTGCTCCTAGTAGAGAAGTCCTTTATGTTCAATTTTACCACAGTGTATCAGTTTCTGTGTACAATGTTCTCCTGGTTCTGCTCCTTTCACTCTGCATCAATTCCTAGAGGTCATTCCAGTTCACATGGAATTCCTCCAGTTTATTATTCCTTTGAGCACAATAGTATTCCACAACCAACATATAACACAATTTGTGCAGCCATTCCCCAATTGAAGGGCATACCCTCATTTTCCAGTTTTTTGCTACTACAAAGAGTATGACTATAAATATTTTTGAACATGTCTTTTCCCCTATGATCTCTTTGTGGTATAAACCCAGCAGTGGTATGGCTGGATAAAAGGGCAAATAGTCTTTTACCTCCCTTTGGGCATAGTTCCAAATTGCCATCTAGAATGGTTGGATCAGTTCACAACTCCACCAGCAATGTATGTGTCCTAATTTTGCCACATCCCCTCCAACATTTATTACTTTCCTTTGCAGTCATGTTAGCTAATCTGCTAGGTGTGAGGTGGTACCTCAGAGTTATTTTAATTTGCATTTCTCTAATTATAAGAGATTTAGAACACTTTCTCATGTGCTTGTTGATAGTTTTGATTTCTTTATTTAAAAATTGCCTATTCATGTTCCTTGCCCTTTTATCAATTGGGGAATGGCTTGATTTTTTGTACAAATGACTTAGCTCCTTATATATTTGATTAATTAGACCTTTGTCAGAGTTTTTTGATATAAATATTTTTCCCAATTTGTTGATTCCCTTCTAATTTTGGTTGCATTGGTTTTGTTTGTACAAAACCTTTTTAATTTAATGTAATCAAAATTATTTATTTTACTTTTTTAATTTTTTCTAACTCTTGCTTGGTTTTAAATTCTTTCCTTTCCCAGAGATCTGACAAGTTTACTATTCTGTGTTCACCTAATTTATCTATAATTTCCTTCTTTATATTCATATCATTCACCCATTCTGAATTTATCTTTTATGGGGTATAGATGCTGATCTAGACCCAATCTCTCCCATACTGTTTTCCAATTTTCCCAGCAGTTTTTGTCAAATAGTGGTTTTTTGTCCCCAAAGCTGGACTCTTTGGGTTTATCATAGACTGTCTTGCTGAGGTCACTTAACCCAAGTCTATTGCACTGATCTTCCCTTCTATCTCTTCGCCAGTACCATATAGGTTTTTTTTTTTTTTTTTTTTTTTTTTTTT
>NW_025383669.1:0-7244 GCF_016433145.1 Gracilinanus agilis
CATATATATGTATGCATACATATATATATATATATATATAAATGTGTGTATGTGTATATGTATACATATGCATATGAAAACTATGTGGCCCTAACATAATTCAAATAGATTCCTTTATTGGACCATCTATTTCATAATCTCAAGAACATATTTTCTCTGTAATTTATTTCATTAAGCTTAGAGTCAAAACATTCCTTTTAAAAATCCATATCTGGTAATAAGGCTTAGAAATATCTCTTCCCATACTCAGAAGAATTTTAGGTTAGTTGACTTAGTGAATTTTTCACTTAACAACTTCATAGGGAATATTTATTTACTTTTCTACCAAGAATTATGAAGGGCCAGGAGCAAAGAGATGTGACCCAACTCTCACAGACAAAGTCCAGCTGATGAAGCAGATGGGAAATCCTGCAAATGAAATAACAAAAATGATGTTCCCTTGGAATCCTTAGCCTCACTAACAAGTTTATGACACTGGAGTTAAAAGGAAAAAGAGGATGAAATGAATGGTCCAGAAGCAATTTCACTAAGGAAACCTCAGTGAAGAAGGAAGCTATCTTTCCTCTCTCATTGCAACGAAGGAAGTAGATAAATAGTTAAAAGAAATAAGAACAGGAAAACAAAATGAAGTTGGCTGGTGAATAGTTCTACTGGAAAATCTCTAATGGCTAAGAATTGAAGAGATACTCAAGTGAGACAAAAGGATGCCAATAGCTCAAATGCCAGCCAATGAAAAATAAGTAGCTTATTACCCATCCTTTCCAAATTAATTCTTGAAGAGGTCTACAGCTGCAGTGGGATTAGTCTTTACGTTCAACTGTTTCCCCATGGAGCTTTTGACCACAAAAATAGATTATATCTGGCTTTTAAATTCAGAGAGATGCCAATGTTTTTGTTGTTGTTTTTCCCCACAGTTACTAACCAGCTTGGGAAGCACAATTATATACGTGATCAGGAGAGGTCAGTTTTCAGTTTGCTTACCACTGTTTTGCTCCATGCAAAAACAAAATTTGAAAAGTCTGATTTTCTAAATATATTCTTGACATTTACAGAAATGGAAAAAATAGAATCATCTTTGAGCTTGCTAGAATGGATTCTAAATGTACTACACTAATTCTTGTAGCTCCCAATACAATAGCAGTGTTCTCCAAGGATCAACAAATTATTTACAACTGAAACTCCCTTGACAGATCTTGTATAACAATTGAATTGACAAAGTATTTTTGTTTTGTTTTGTTTTACAGTCAACAATGTATTCAAACTGTTTCTGTTGTTCAGGAAGAGTAAAAGTAACAATGTTCAAGGGAACCTAGAATTAGAATATATATTGGGGAACTGGATTTGAATGAATGAAAAAAATTATTAAGTACTTACTATATCCTAGGAATTGTGTTAAGCATTGGGGAGACATACAAGCTGACTATGCCCTTATGAAGCTTATATTCTAATGGAAGAAGACAGTATATACAGGGGAGGTGGAAAAATGGAGGATGGAGGAGTAATGCATGCACTAATACAGTTTTGATCTCTGTCTTTGAAAAAGTAAGTTGAAAATTCACTAATAGGACTCAGAATACTAGGCAGGGATTCCAAGTTTCAGCTGAAGGGAGATGAGGAGGATGGATAGGTTATAGGTAGCACAATTTAGAAATGTCAAGCATATGAGAATGTTTTCTTTAAAATACTTAAGCCTGTGCTTTGCAAGGGAGATAAATGGAGGACTTGCCTGGAAGTCAGAAAGGTCTTGTTCAAAGTTGCCTAGGCCACATACCTACAGAGTCATCCTGGGTGAGATCCTGATCCTTAATCTCTAAGTGCCTCCAGGCAATTCACTGAATCTAAATGAGAAACCACTTTCTAAAGTGCTTGAGTAGTGCCAATTTCCTTAACAAGTTCCCTACACTAATGACTTTACTGGTTAGGATAAGAAAGAAAAAAGTTCGAACTTTTGGAAAATATTGAAATTGATTGATCTTATGTGAATATTTATTGACTTTTCACTTAAGCAATTACATTCATCACAGTTATAAATTGTTAATTTTTTTATTTGACACATTATCAAATGTTCAGATATAGAGGTAAAGAGTGGAATAATTAAGTCTAAGGTTACTGGTTTTAAATGGGAATGTTATATTGTTATATTATATATGTTCATATAATTGTAAATATGATGAAGAGCTATTTTTCACTTATAGCTATTTTCCTGTATCTCCAGGGTTCTGTTACTTACTTCTGCTGTTGCAGAACTGCCCAGGGTTGTCCTGGCTCCAACCTGATGATTGGGACAGCAGTTGGTTACCATGTTTTATGTTTGTTGTACCATCTCTGGATGGAATGGAAGCATAAAATGATTATTATTTTTTTTAGCAAATTGGTTTTATATTTTACAGCAGGAGGAGAACACATTTGATTTTGTGGACATTTTAAAAAAATAGAATTGGGGCAACTAGGTATCTCAGTGGATAGAAGGCCAGGATTTGAAAGGGGAAGTCCTGGGTTCAAATTTGGACCCACTATCTAGCTGTGTGTTCCTGAGTAAATCACTAAACCGTATTTATCTCACCCTTACCACTCTTCTGCCTTGGAACTGATAGTCAATATTAATTCTAAGAGAAAAAGTAAGGATTTAAAAAAAAATGGAATGGCTACAAGTCACTCTAAATGTTATTACTTTAAAACATTTTCCAGAGTTCTCTAATGTTTAAATATACTGTGGAATTTAATTTAATCATAGGCTCATGAAATTATATAACTAAAATGTTTCTAAGATTTTCATTTAAAAATAAGGAAACTGAGGCCCTGTGAAAGTAAACATATATGAGGGATATATGAAAAAGTAGAAGGAAGAAGAGGAGGAAAAATGATGGTAAATTTAGAGAAGAAAAACTAGTATGTACTCTGATATGAAAATTCAGCATGATTTAGAGCCCTAGATTGGTTTCAATTTAAGTAATTCCTCAGGAGATCCCAATACAAATTTTAGTTTTTTCAGTGAACATAAACTTTTATTACTAGTAATACTCAGTATGAGTTTTCCTGAATTTGAAAATTCACCATTTCTTTCATGAAAAGAATTTATTCACGTACTTTCCTGAAATAAATACTTATTGAATGTTTGAGGTATATAGGTTACTACTTAGGGTACCCCAAATATCACTGTTTAGATAATCAGGATAGCTTCTATTTTAGGGACTTAGGTATGTGAAAAAAGGAAACAATCTCAGTTTTAAATAAATTTTAGGAAACAATATGTGCACAAATAACATAATTAGTAAACAATAGCAAGAATTGAATAAGTACCAGATATTTTGTTGAGAATTTATTATAAAAAGTCCAAATATTACAAAGTGATTTCAATGTAATCAGAGGTAATCAGGAAGATGATTACCTTCATGATGATTCTAGAAAGAAGTGGACATGAATGTGAGAAGAGGAAAAAAAAACAAACATGCAATATTGAGTAAGACAAATAATTTAAAAATTCACTCAAACTATTTGAAAAATTCAGAAATAAGTTCATTCATATATTAAAAAAAACACCATTGCACCTGGAGTCCTAAAACCTGTGTTTAAGCCCTATAGTTAATGTGTGTTAACTAATTTTTTTACAGGAAGGAGAGTAGAAAATATTTATGTATATGTGCATATGTTTATTTAGATATAACTGTACATAGGCTATTCCAAAGGTCTTAGAACAGTTTTTCAGTTATTAAAGAGAAGGTGTGTATATATACATGCTAAATTTCTTCCACTGATATTGATTAAAACTCTTCTTTGCCTTCTTATTCATATCTTTAAAGAAATATCACATTAAACATACTCTCGATTTATTGAAAACTTTCCTCTTATTCTTTTAATATGAGAAGCACAAACATAGCTCCTAATTATTAATAAAATACTACCAGCAATAGCTAGTACATAATGACTACTATGTGCCAAGCACTGTTCTAAGTGCTTTATAAATATTGTCTTACAGAAACCCTAGTTAGTGTCCTAAGTCTGAATTGGACTGAGATCTTGCTAACTCCAGACTCCAGCAGTCTATTCATTATATCATCTTGGTGGAATTCCTAATACATAAATGTCCCATGTCCCACACGTTTTTAATTCTATTATCTTACTGGCTGCATAAAGCAGAAAAAGCTTAAAATCAAATTGTGCTCTCAATAAGACAGATATGACATTGCATGACACAGATATGTCATTGCATGGATGCTTAACAATATCTGTTTCACCACATTAATGACCAGTGGTACAAATTGTTCCTATCTGTTCATACCACTGGGGAAATCTTCACATGCCTGTTGTAGACACTTCTCTAACTTACCAATAGGTTTGTGATGCATAAGTTTCCCTTAGCCTGGTTTATCACATCTCCCAATATGGTAACAGTAAGTGGGAATTGAATGCCATTTTTTGAATTTGTTATTAAAACATTATTATACTTATGTATGTAGAAGAAAATCATGATATTGATGGGCAGGTATTAATTTATATCTGTGGTTTCAGTGATCTGTTTTAGGTGTTAAAATGAATCACCCCAGGGTATGGGCCCTGATGTTTTTGTGAAGCACAATAAAATGAAATGTAGTCAAAGTATGCCTGCACAAAGGAATTAACCTTATTTTATTATTCCTCTTGATAAATGGTCATATTTTCAAGAGAGGAGAGCACTGAGAAATGGATAAAGGAAAGAGACAAGGACAATTTCTAGGATATAAAGTAAATAATGACAGTATTTTAATATTTATAAAATTTTCCAAGTCAGCACCCAAAGTAGAGTCACTCCCTACTTGCTGGAGAAAATGGATAGACACATAAGCTTATTCCACATATTGACAATGTTCATTTCACTTATATAGGCAATATGTCACAATGAAAACTGTGCTGTTTTTGGAACCAGAGAGTTTTGAGTTTGAATGCCAAGGCTTCTTCATTACTACCTAAGCAAATGTTGTTCTTTTTTTCTAGGAATAATCTCAAAACTCAATATAGACAATTATTTTGCATTCTACCAATCTGATCAACTTGGGCTCCTTATTCTAAAGATTAACTATCCTATTTCCATGTATTTTTTTATTGATTTTGAATGCTGCTTTTCTGGCCTTTAAGCCTGATTCATCCCTTATCTTTCTTTAGTTCACATGTCGCTTCCCAACACGTTATTTGTTTGATGTATGATTAATGAGCTCAACAAGCAAAGATAAAGGGCAATGCCATTAATGTGCATTGTCATTTACATATGACTGCAAAACTTAATTTTAAACCAACCTTAGCTAAATCCCACTGATTATAGCCATTGACTAATGAATGCCCAGTCACTGACTAATGTACGTTCATATATACCATGAATGCTAGTTGCAAAAATAGCACTCAAAATACAACTTAAAGGGCATAAACTGAAAGCAGTTTTTTTAATGAGTTTTTGTAATCACAATACAATGGTACTTTCCAGATTCAAACTCTTGGTTTTTATGTTTTTGCAGAAGTAAAGTAAGTAACTTGATTTTCCCCTTTGAGGCTTTTAAGTACCCTAGATTTATCAAAATGATCTGCTGCTTTCATAACTCTTTGAGATTATATTTATAATTTAATATTTTGTAAACAAAACAATGCTTTCTAATTCTATAGTTTCATATATTGGCTTCTTGTGCTACTGTTAGTTTCATATTCTATTCTATCTCAGATTTGGTGTTGGAGTGAAAATTTTATGCCTTCTATTTATCTAAGTCCCTTTTATGTCACATAATTGTGTAGTCACAAAAGATAACAGTTTATTGCTTCACTTCATACCTAAATAAAAGATCCTTCTATAAAGTGAGCTTCCAAATAGTTTTTGTATACCTCCAAGCAAGTAGATGAACACACTAACCTCCCAAGGCAATCCATTCCACTTAAAAATATAGAGACATAGATTTTAGATGAAAATATTGAAATAAATACAAATTACAGATATTTGTGCATATTACATATACACATATATACATACATATATACATATGATTATGTAAATGTTTTGGGCCCCCCATAGTCACTGATTTGGTATCTGTTGATACAGTTATCTGGGGTAAACCATAGGAAAACAAAAGATGAAAAAAATTGGAAAATTCCAGAAAGTAACAACAACAACAAAATGTGTAACTATCAAACTGCCCACCAAGCAAGTACAGATTATAACATGATAAAGTTGGCCATTCCTCTTCATGACTCATCTGCCTTTTAGAGAGTGAGACATAGATAGCGACAGAGGCAGAGATGTTCTTTGACTTTTGTTTTCATAAAGGACAATGACATCATGAAATGATTCTTGGCTTATGCTTGAATTGGATTTAAGCAAGGCAGAGTTGCATTTGTCAACTTTAACCTCTCTTCCAGAGTCATTGAAGTCTAAATAAGACGAAAGTCAGGACTGGCAATGGCCTGGGATGCAGTGAATGAACTTGGATTCTTCAGTGTCTTACGAAGTTTTAAGCATTCCAGAATGCCTGCTTCAACTACTCTCAGACTGAGTAGGAGAATAGTGAAGAGATCAGGTCAAGATGATAAAGTAGGAAACACTCAAAATCCACCAATCACCCCCCAAATGATTACAGAAGAACAAAAATGCCTCATAACTGATACTGGAGGAGCAGAACCTACAGAAAAGGGTCCTCTGGCTCAGAACAAGGTGGAAAGACAGTAAGGAAAACTCATTTCACTGGGATACAAGGAAAAAGAACTGAATAAGCTTCAGAAGATTCAGATCAGCATATCACAAGTAGCAAAGGAAAGAGCTCAGTTGTCTTAGTCTAGCCACAGTACGATAACAGTGAAAACTAAAACAAAACAGAATAAGTGACAGTGGCCAGAATATAGCTCTACATAAAATTCAACCAGGACATAGGCCAGGCACAACCTAGATTAGGCATCAGTGAGAGGAACTAGCCCAATAAGGTTCAGCATTGGTGGAATTGGACAGAACCCAATTCAAAAAAGCTCAACTGAGCAGCTGTAAACCTCCACCCAGCAGGCCAACCAGACCACCTCTTCAGAGTGCTCAATCTGAGATCCAGACAGCTGAGCCAATCCCAGGCACAGTACTAGTGTGAGATAGCACTCTCTCTGACCCAGGAACAGAACTATGTTTCAGTGTACAAAAAAATAAATTAAGGGGAAAAAATAGCCCCCAACCAAAGGAAAAGACATAAGAAGCCAGATGAGAGAGAGAGAGAGAGAGAGAGAGAGAGAGAGAGAGAGAGAGAGAG
>NW_025383670.1:0-6794 GCF_016433145.1 Gracilinanus agilis
CCCCAAGGGGGCGGGGGCTGGACTCCAGAGTCCCCGAGGCGTCTCCCAGGAATGTTCCCTCCGAATTGGGACAGGCCAGGACCCGCCCAGGACTTCAGCTGCACATACCTGGAGCAGCCGCCCGGGCGGAGGCGGGCAAGGAGTCGGGGAGGAAGGGAGGGAGAGGCTGGGAGACATTTCTAGTTCTCCCCGGGGGACCCCGGCGTCCAAGACTCAGCCCCCGCCCTCTCATGGACCCAGGCAGCCTGCCCCAGCTAACGGGAAAAAGGGAGAGAAAAACAAAGCGGCTCCCGGGTCGAGCCTCCCCGCGCGCCAGAATACTTCCTCGAACTGCCTGCGGACTAGAATGGGCCCTCCCGGCTCCTGCCTCAGTTTCCCCGCTGAGTCCTGCCCACGAGCTCCTGCGGGGCCCGCCCCCTCGGACCCAGAGCGGGCTCGAACTCCTAGAGCCCTTCCCCCTCCCTCCTTCCAGACATTCGGCCTGGGCCTTACTTGGGCACCCGCCTGGGCTCGGGGCTCTGGCGGCCGCTGTTCCCTGGCGCCCGGGCTCCGCGCGCCGCGCGGCCCGCTCCGGGACAGGGGGCGGGCCCTGTATGGCGTCCGCCTACCGGGGGGAGTGGCCAGGGGTCCCGCCCACCTCTCTGTCCACCTTAGCCGTTCTGAGCCCGGGACCGTAGCGCTGAGGTCTGGCCTCTGGCGCCGCCTCCCGCTTCACTCCCCTCCCCTCCCCCTTCTTGGACCCAGGCGTCCTCCTGTCCTGTGCCAGAGAAGTGTCAGCGGGGGCAGGGCGTCCCCCAGCCCCACTTCGGGCCTTTCCCAGAGGGAGACACAAACCAGGCGCCCCGGGAAAGATAAGGGTCCAGACAGAGACAGAAGTGGGGAGCCAGGAGCCCCATTTCCCTGGCCCAGCCCCAGCCCCAGCGTCCCCCAGGGCCCCCGGCTCTGGAGGGGGGGCGGGGCAAGAGAGAAGGCCGGAGGGGGCCGGACCGAAACAGACAAGAAGATGGAGCCACAGAGCTTCATTCAATTCAACCAGCTTTTATTAAGGGCTCCTGGGCCGGGGTAGGGAGGCCCTGGCCGCCAGGGACTCGCAGTCCAGGGAGGTTGGGGGCGGGGGTGGGGGGGAGAAGATCTGTCATATCCACGGCTTAGAGATGGAGGAGGCATAGACACACGCAAAGATGAGGGAGAGACCCCCAACAGAGACCACTCCCCATCCCCCCAGCTACAGGGACGGGACAGACAGACAGACAGGGACCCAGAAGGCTGGGGACTCCTCTCCTCCCTTCCCCCTCCGGCTATTTTTAGGTGCCAGACATCGGACACCCTGGCCTGGGGGCCATCCCAGCCCTAAATTTAGGTCCGGTGCAGGCGGCTGGGTGTCCCCAGGTTGTGGTTCCCACCTCCCCCCACCCTCAGTCTGGGTCCCCCTTCCTCCTCTCGGCCAAGGGCACCACCAGAGTAGGGGAGGCTAAAGCTGTTGATTTGGAGATCTGGGTCCAGCACTTCCCATCCAGGGCCAGCGTTCTTGCTCCAGGGCAATGCTTTCATGACTCCCACCCCCTCCCCCCAGCCTGATTCTCTGTCCCTATACCTGGAGAAGGGAGCTTTGGAAGAGCATATTTGCCTGCTTCTCCCCGCTCTCCTCTCTGTCTCCCTCTCTGTTTGTCCTTCTCTCCCTCCTCTCTCTGTCTCCCTCTCTGTCTCTCCCTCTCTCCCCCTTCTCTCTGACTCAGCTTTAAGTCTTCTCCTTTTTTTCCTCTCTGCCTCCCCAAGTTGCTCCTGGCTGGGCTCAGGATCTTTGAGAAAAAGTGTCAATGTCCAGAAGGCTGGAAAGATCTCTCAGAGGCATAGTTCCTCGGGGCCTGGGGCTTAGAGTAGCTGAGGAGGGGGCAAGAGGGGCCAGAACAGGAAGAAGCAAAGGGATGCCACAGCGTGGAACCATACAACCCAAAGGCCTCAGAGCCAGCTCATGACAACCCCACAGTCCAAGCTGGAGCCATCCAAAAAGCCATCCACACCCCAAGGGAACGGTACACAGACCCTAGGCAACTCAAGGAGCAGAGCCACGTGTAATCTTACGCAAGCGGCACTGCACTACTTTACACCCATGCCTCTCACGGAGCTGCACAAGCAAAACAAAACATGATGCCACACAACTGAAGAATAGAGAACTGGGAAGCTGCTGGGAAGCCCTGTGTGCACCACTGGGGCTCCCAGAAGGAAAGCTTAGAGGCTCTGAAGTGGCAAAGATGGCCCTAAAACCCAGGTTCTCCTGAGGCCCAGCCCAAGGGGCTCTTTGTACAGCCATGTAATGTCCCTGACTCCTCCAGGGCCTCACCACATCCCAATGCAACTCAACCTGTCCAGGCCTCACACAACTCAAGATACAACTTCCTCCCACTGGATGAGACCCTGCAGAAAGTCCATGAAGCCACAAGACCATTGCAACCCAACCCAACCCAACCCAAGTCATGTGGGAGTCCTCCAAGTCATTGTGGAGGAGATGGAGGGATTTGGACGGTGCCAGGTAAGAGTGTGGTTAGGGAGCCCGGAACACTGATGGCCAGCTGGGCCAAAAGAGTTCCAGCTCTCCAATAGAGTGTCCCCAGCCCCATGCTGTTTTGTTTTTAATCAATGACTTGGAGGCCTAGAACCTTATTTTCAGATGATACAAAAACTAGATAAGGCGGCTTAGCAAGACCTGGAGAGTTGGGAACCCTGAGTCAGATCTAATAAGACCAAAATGAACAAGGAATTTGACCCCGCACTTGGGGGTAAATCAGCTACCAAGGCCCAGGATGGAGGAGATGTGCCCAAGCGCCATTTTTAGGTGAAAGACTTTTGTGGGTCAGAGTGTGACTGCTGACGGCCCATGAGTCAGCAGTGTGCCAGGGCCTTCTCCAAATTTCAGTAGATCTTGGGCTCCAGTCTCCTCTTCTCTGCCCTACTCCCACCCCAGCAGGAGTCTTGCACTCAGCCCCCGAAGAGATGCTGGACCCGGGAGAAGACTAGAGACCACATCACAGCAGGATGAACTGAAGGGACCAGGACTGTTCCTGGTGAAGAGGAGAAGACTTGGGGGTCATGGAGACAATCTCAGAATATTTGAAGTTTTTCTTTCTTTTTTTTTTTTTTAAACCCTTAACTTCTGTGTATTGGCTCCTTGGTGGAAGAGTGGTAAGGGTGGGGGCAATGGGGGTCAATGACTTGCCCAGGGTCACACAGCTGGGAAGTGTCTGAGGCCGGATTTGAACCCAGGACCTCCCGTCTCTAGGCCTGACTCTCAATCCACTGAGCTACCCAGCTGCCCCCTATTTGAAGAGTTTTTTAAGAAGGAGAATTCAACTTGCATTGTTTGGCCCCCAAAGGCAGAAAGAAGTAGGAGTAGCGGGAAGATGGCACTGGAGCTCTTCAAAAGTGGAATGGGCTTCCCTTTGAGGTAGTGAGTTTCTCGCCCCTGAAAGTCTTCAAACAGAGGCTGGATGGACACTTTTTGGGGATGGCAGGAGGAAATTTCTGCTCAGATACAAGTTAGATGAGATGCTTTTTGAGATCTTAAGCTCTGAAATTGAATGATAGCCCGACTCATCCCAATGTAACTACAAGGATCTCAGAGGCCCATTTGAGAGATGATAACCAAAAGCCAAGCAGAGACTAAACTCAACAGAACCAGGAGCTGCTGGCCCTCCAAGACTCGTGCAAGGCAGAAAAAAAAGCCCAAGGCCCCCAGACACACGGCACCGGGCCAGAAGCACCACGGACACTCACATGACCCGAACACATCGCCAGCCCCAAATCTCTCCTGCCATCTCGAGATTCAAGGCATTCAACGCAACTTCTCCTGCTATGGTCATACCATACGGCCTCCCCAGATACTCACATATCCTGGCGGGACCCAATCGCAACTCAGAAGAATCCAGCATGACTTGGGAGAATCCAGCGAAACTCAGTGATGAGTCCCTTTGGGGCTCCCAGAATCCGTAGGCCAACAGGAAAGCATCTCAAGCCTGCCATGCCACCTAACTCAACCCAGCTCTGCCCCAACCCTACTTCCTGTATCTTCCCATTCCTTTCCTCCCTCCACTCTGATCCCCCCACATCCCCCCCACCAGACCGGCTCCCTTACACCTCTGTGACCAAGTGCTTCCCACTGCCCCCAACTAGCCCATTAGCCTTGCCCTCAGGGGCCTCGGGAGGGCAGCAGGGCTGCGTGGCCACATGCCGGTAGCGGCCCATGTCTTCTCCTTCCGTTTCCCGGTGGTAGAAATAGCTGAAGTTGGAGACGATGACAGGTACAGGCAGGGAGATGGTGAGGACGCCCGCAATGGCACAGAGGGAGCCCACTATCTTGCCACCCATTGTGGCAGGTGCCATATCCCCGTAGCCCACGGTGGTCATAGTCACCACGGCCCACCAGAAGGAAGCAGGGATGCTGGTGAAGCCCGAATCGGGGGGCCCATCTACCTCAGCAAAGTAAACGGCACTGGAGAAGAGGACCACCCCAATGAAGAGGAAGAAAATGAGCAGGCCCAGCTCCCGCATCGATGCCCGCAGTGTCTGGCCCAGGATCTGCAGGCCTTTGGAGTGGCGGGACAGCTTGAAGATGCGAAAGACTCGCACCAGGCGGATGACCCGCAGGATGGCCAGGGACATGGCGGGCTGCCCCACGCCTCGCTGCCGGGCCAGCTCGGTGCCCAGGGCCACAAAGTAGGGCAGGATGGCCACGAAGTCAATAAGGTTCATGACATTCTTGAAGAAGTCTGCCTTGCTTGGACTGGCACCCAGGCGCACCAGGAACTCGAAGGAGAACCAGCAGATGCACAATGTCTCAACCAGGAAGAAAGGGTCGTCGAACGGGGTCCTTGGCGGTGGAGGAGGCACTGGCTGGGAGCCATTGGACCGAACTGGCAGGAGCTGGGGGAGGGAGCAGCTCAGTTGAGACGGTGCCCACTCCGGGGAGTGAGTCATGGCTCCGGGGAAGCCTATAGGTCTAGGCCAAGGTCAAGGGTCTGGTCTGCTCACTGACCATGGGGTGGTGAAGGCAGGGGAGAGGATGCCAGAGTCCCCCGAGGGGTTGGTGAGTGGAGGCTAGATGCCAGGGTAAGAGAGATCCTGAGGGAATGACCTGAGTGCGCTGGGAAAAATTCCAAGGGGTTTCAAGGACTCCCCTATAGGAAGGAGGTGAATTCTAATCCCCCACCTCTACTTGGAGACTGAGAATGGATGGAGAGACGTTGGAGCTCTGGGGTCTCCCCCCTCCCTTTCAGAAACTATTAGCCCCCATCCTACCCTGTCCTTAATTCAGCCTCTTGCTCTGAACCTCTAATGTCCTGTACCAGCTCTGGCCCCCTCTGCCTTTCCCAGCGCCATCCCCCTGCTCACCCCTGGCCTTCCTCATCCCTTTCTGACCCCCACCAACTTCTTCCTCCAGAGGCTTCCTCTCTCCACCACTGCCTCCTCTCCCCCATCATTCTCCAGCTCCTTCTGTCCCCTGCTCCCCTACCCATTTCCTACCCTGGTCTGATCTTTTTTCACTCCTTTGGTCCCCTCGGACACTCTGACTCCTTATTTCCCTCTATTCTTCCCTAGCCACCTTTCTCCTCCCTCTGCCCTTTCCGCAGCCTTTACCCTCTGACCACCTCCAGACCCCTGGACCCCCTGGCCCGCTATTTCCCCCTCTTCCTTTTCCTAGCCTCTACCTTCCCTCTCCAGGACCCTTTGCCCAGCTGGGCCCCTCTGCCCTTTCCTAGCCTTTACCCCCTGGTACCCCTGACCTCTTCCAGTCCCCTTTGCCCCCTAGCTTCCTCTGACCTCCAGTGCCCTCTGCCCTTTCCCAGCTCCTCCAGACCCCTCTGCCTCCTCAGCCTCCTCTGCCCTTTCCCAGCTCCTCCAGTGCCCTCTGCCTCCTCTGCCCTTTCCTAGCCTCTACCCCCCCATCCTCTCTGCCCTCCTCCAGTCCCCTCTGCCCCCACAGTACCCTCTGCCCTTTCCCAGCTTCTTCCTCTTGGTCCCCTCTGAGCTCCTCCAGTCCCCTCTGCCTCCTCTGCCTCCTCTGCCCTTTCCTAGCCTCTACCCCCTGGTCCCCTCTTCCCTCCTCCAGCTCCTCTGCCCCCAGGTACCCTCTGCCCTTTCCCAGCTTCTTCCTCCTGGCACTCTCTTTCCTCCTCCAGTCCTCTCTGCTCCCTCTGCCCTCCTCCAGCTCCTCTGCCCCCACAGTACCCTCTGCCCTTTCCCTGCTTCTTCCTTCTCATCCCCTCTGAGCTCCTCCAGTCCCTGGTGCCCCCTTGGCTCCCTTTACCCCACCCCTTCTGACCTCCTCCGGTGCCCTCTGCCCTTTCCCAGCTTCCACACACTGGCCTACTCTGACCTCCTTCCATCCGCTATGTCTCCGCGGTCCCCTCTGTCCATCCCCCTCTCCTCCTGTGCCTCAGTTTCCCGCCACTCACCGGCCCCGGGGCAGCCCCGGGCGAGCCATCTCGCTCATCCCGGAAGTCGGGCAGGGTCTCCAGGCAGAAGACCACGATGGACACAAGGATGACGAGCACAGACACTACGGCCACGACGCGGGCGGCTGCTGAGCTCTCCGGGAACTCGAAGAGCAGCCAGAGCTGGCGCGCGAATGGCCGCCGGGGCAGCTGACGCTCGGGTTCGGCTGCGAAGCCTTCGTCCTCCCGCAGCTTAGCCAGGGCGTCGGCACCCAACTCGTAGAAGGCCACCTCGTCCAGGAAGACGTCCAGGGGCACGTGCGCCGGCCGCCGCAGCCGGCCCCCCGACTGGTAGTAGTGCAGGAT
>NW_025383671.1:0-6472 GCF_016433145.1 Gracilinanus agilis
TATATATATATATATATACTCCTTTCTAGTATCTGTCTCTCTTATCATCCCTTTGCCCACCTTTCTCTAAATCTACTCTTAGTCCCTCAGTCCCATTTCTCCTGTTTCTCTGTACATTAGGAAGAGTTTTATCCTTCAAATTGTCTTTGTCATTTCTTGTCCCAGATCTGATGAACTAGCCTTTCACATTCTCCTCGCCTTCAGTTCCACTCCTTTCTCCATATGAAATAGCTATTTCACTCTATCTCCTCCTGGTCTATAGACTACACTACCATTTTGGTTCATTCCATTTCATTCACTTTGACCTCAAGACTTCCATCCATACACATTCCTTCAAAATGCCCAGGCAATGATTCTGTTCCTGGAGGTCAGAGATGATATTTCAACAATTTGAACTTCTGGGTCTTTCATCATTACCATTTTATATTTTTTATAGATCACATTTTCTACTGTGCTCTGGGTTTTTTCTCTAGGAATAGTTGAACCTCCTTTAGTTCATTAAATATCCATTCTTTATCTTTCATAATTATGCTGTTTTTCTGGATGTTATTCTTTTTTTTTTTTAAACCCTTGTACTTCGGTGTATTGTCTCATAGGTGGAAGATTGGTAAGGGTGGGCAATGGGGGTCAAGTGACTTGCCCAGGGTCACACAGCTGGGAAGTGGCTGAGGCCAGGTTTGAACCTAGGACCTCCTGTCTCTAGGCCTGACTCTCACTCCACTGAGCTACCCAGCTGCCCCTGGATGTTATTCTTGGTTGTAAGCCCAGTTCTTTTGTTCTACAAAATGCTGTTTTCCATGTCCTGTATTCTTTTAATGTTGAAGATGCTAAGTCTTATTTTATTCTGCTGTAGCTCCATAATAAATTCTTACGGCATATAAGTCCTTGTTTTCTGGGACAATTGATTTTGGTGAAAGAATTTCCAATGTGGGGATCCTGGATTTAGTTCTAGTCCTGGTCAACAATTCACTGGATAAAAGAGTTTCTTGATGTTGGAGCAGATAATTGATACCCATAGCCCTTTTGTTCACACCCTAATCATTATCACAGTGTCATGCTCATCAAGATGGAGAGGTGACTGCTAAAATTAGACATGGAGTCTGATTCTTTTTTACCTCATTTGGGTGTTCATGGCAGTAATACTGCAGTGGTTCACCATGTACTTTTCCAGTTTATTTTGCAGATGAGGGACTGTGTGGCAAATAGGGTTAAGTGACTTGTCAAGGTCATACAGCTTATAAATGTCTGAGATCAGATTTGAATTTATGAGGATGAGTCCTTCTGACTCCAGGCCAGGCATTTTGCCATACCACCCAACTGCCCCTCATATATTAGGAGAACTGCCCTCCATTAGCCCAGATCAAGTTCTTAGGGAAACATAAGGTTCAGTTCCAGTAGATACTTAGAGGCATATTTGTTGATGATGCATTGTTACCACATACTGTAGATTTAGCAAGGTTTAGAGGAAAATGATTTAGCAAGGTTTAGAGGCAAATGGTTCAGATTGGTAAGGTACATTGACTGAAAATAAGAGGTTATAGCTTTAGGGAATAGGGAAGGGTAGAGTTTCTCCTAGCATACATAAGGAATGAATGGAAAATCATGCACTTTGGTCTTGAGGTTAGAGGCCCAATCTCACGATGGGACAGACATTTCAATGAGTTTGTAAAGCTTTAGAGGATTAAGTCTTTTCAGGAGCAACAGTTTAGGATGTGGGGACATAGTCACTGGTTATTGGATTAGTTGGGCCAGATGTCCTTATAAAGTTCCCTTGTCCATAAAATGGGGTGACAATAGCACTTACCTCTCAGGATAATTTTGAAAATTAATAAATTGAGCCATCAATTTATTGTTTGCTATATTATTTTCCAACTAATTTCTCAAAGGTCTTTTTAAAAATTATTTTGGTGACAATCATATAATATGTAAAAGAGGATACTCTGCCTAAACTTATTCCTTCAATTTCTTTTTGTCATGTTCTAACTAGTATTTCTTAGACTAGTGGTGATAGTTTTTACCTTTGAAGTTACTGAAAACATTGCTACCCTTTTTTCTTGGTATGTAATGTTGGCTTTTGATATCAGGTAGTACTTACCATAGTAAGGAGTGGGAGTTTATTCATTTGCTTTCTATTTTTTTTTAATAATAAGCATTAGATTTTCAGCATCCATCAATAATATGTATTTTTTTAAACTTTTGTTATTGATAGGGTATGTTTATAATTTTCATTATATTGAATCAGTCATGTTTTCCTGATGGAAATAAAATCCAATCAATTCATATAACCTTTTTGATATGTTGGACTTTCTTTGTTATTATTTGTGTAAATAGCCATGGTTTTCTTTGCATTAAAGAAAAATTTGGAAGGGATTTCTTTTCCTATTTTTAAACGTCATATTTAATAAAGGAGATAATTTTCTTTGAGTGTTTGCTAGAATTTATTTACAATTTTATATAGTCCTATCTCCCACCATCCACTATGGCTTATTCAAATCTTTGTGATATTGGGTTATATATTTACATGTTCTATTTCTTATTGTTGATTTCAGTTTTTTTATTCTCATAAATATGCATTGTTTTATCTATTATCACTTTCTTAATACATCATTGGACAAAATTGTTTCTGATAAATGCTTTTGTTTTATTTTCAACTACAGGAAAATCCCCTGGATAGAAAGACTATAGGAAGCTTTCTTGCCAAGTCCTAATAGTTACTTTAAAAGATTCACATTAACATTCACGTTAGGTCCCAGAGCTCAAAGGGAATTGATTTACAATCCTCCTTGTTTGTGTGCTTGATTTCTTAACTGATCATACCAAAAGTATCATGGTAAAAGAAATATACCTTGCAATTCTGAATCAGATGAATAGAAGCTTTAATCTTTTGGAATATGGACATTTATCTTTTGAACACATTGAGATAGATACTTCTACAGAAGCAAACATCTTCTAAAAGATTTGAAGGAGCATTTCATACCTCAGGAAAGAGTGGTTAATTTTCTTTTGCTATTTTCCTTGTAGGTGGGCTAATGTATGTATGTATGTATGTATGTATATATATACATATATTTCAATCTCTGATGCAAAATATTATTAATAGTCGAAAAAGTAGAATGGCATAAACTGTCTATCCACTGCTGGGTTGCATAAATAAATGAATTTCCTTTCTACATTTGGTTTCCTGAAAATATTGGTTTGGACAACACTGTGGTGGCAAATACCTGCAATTTCTGTTACCTGGTGACTCTGAGACTGACAGAACACTTAAGTTGGTGTTTCTGAACTGCAGAAGGACTAAAGCTGATCATTTGACTATACTGTCTGACAATAATAAAGTACAATTGTAACAAGCCCAGCTTGGAAAAACAGAACAGGTTACAATGCATGGCAACAGCAAAATAAACACAGACATATATAATGTTCAGTCCAAAAATAATTCTGAAAAATGTCTTATAAGTTAATGCCAATGAACTGAGGCTTTCTGAGGATTTCTACTCTAGAAACATTCCCTTTTGTATGTATATACTTTTTCATTATGACAACATCTTATTATGTTCATGACAGTATGAAATTTTATTATTTTCTTCATTAAAATATTCATTTTATATTTCATTTATTGGTGTGCTCAATAGTACAAGTTTATTTAGTGGTTGTCATTACTATTATTTTTGTACATCAGTATAGATCTCAAGCTGATCTCCACTCTTCTTTTCTCTCTTCTCTTTTTTCCTCTCTTATTTCCTCTCCCATCTTCATCTCTCTTTCCCCTACTGTTCCCATTTCTTCTCTCCTCTCTTTACAATCCCCTTTATTTTTCCTGTGCCCAATTCTCTCCCACCCACTCACCCCTTCATTTCTCTCTATTCTGCTTTTCTTCTCTTGTTTCAACCCTTCTTAGGAAGGTGAAAATTGTATTTTTTCTGTAGCCCAAGTATCGACTTAATGGACCTATGTCAGACAGCAACATTGGCTACTCATGAGGTAGAACACAGTTCTATAGTGCCATACAGATATAGGAGAAACAAGGTCTTAAGAGAATGAAAACAAGAGATTGCCCAAGGATTAAGATACAAGTAAGAATATAGGTTAGTTACACTTGTCAAGTCAAGTTCTCAATTTCTGGACACAGGAAGGATTGACTGATTGAAGCTAATAACTAAAGAAATATGATGCCAAATAACATTAGCTATGGATTTATGGGATTTTATTTTCTTCATGCTGGGATTACTGGGAGAATCCAGCTATACTAGAAGGCAAAAAGCAGTAATCCAGCTCAGTCATTGTACCAGATGGCAGAAGAGTTGTATGTAGGACTAAACTCGGGCATTTCACAAGAGAAGATAGCTTTTTAGTATGAAATACTAAATCTCTGAATACTAAATACTAATAACTCTGAAAAGAAGTGCTCCATGCAGGGAGATTACCTTTAGCCAGAGCTGGATATGGACCTTCCATAAAATGAATCTTCTTTTGGAAGAGACGTCCCTTCCAGTTCTAAATGGACAATGCTGTGATCTTATATTTCTCTGACTTTTCTCTTTTCCTACCATTCTCTCTTATCTTTCTCTGAGTGTCCTGGGATGAGACAAGGTAGCTCAATTTTCATTTATAGAAATGTCTGTTTTCTTTTAAAATTTTTATTGTCATTTAGTCTCAGAAGAATCTTTAAGATATCACTGTGTACATGGGTATATGTGTGCATGCATTCATGCACATACATGAATTAAGGCTGGAAGCTATGGGAAACTACACTAATGTAGTGAAGGAAATTTCTTTAAATTGATGCAGTCCCAGTTTTTGGAGTTCAAATAAACCAAACATTTAATTTGGAGACTATAATTAAGACTCTACTCCCCTAGTAGGAAAAAAAAGAAATTAATTGAGACCAATGACCTTTTGTGTATTTAAAAAATGCTTCAATGGCCTTTCTTTTTTTCTTTTTTTTGTTTTTCAACTCTGCTAATCTGTTAGAATGACTTCCAGAAGAAGAACACCAATCTATAGCCAACCATTCCATGTCAATAGTGATATGCTGAACATTTCACAACACACTAACAAATGCCCAAGATCCACACCTAAAAATGACAGCCCAAGTGCAGATAAATAGAGTTTTACAAAAAAAGAGGTCACTGTTAAAGGCCCCAATGAGACAAGGCCAAAAGGAAACGCTGAATGATACAACAGTTTTGAAAGTCACACCTTCAAACCTACTATGTGGTTAACAGGAAAAGCAAGCTCTACAGATGAGAGACTGGCTGTTTCCTGCATGTTCCTCTTTGGTTCTGGTTCTATTGTGGATGTGACACTGTTGATAGCATTTCTTGTTTCCTCTGTTCAGAATTTTAAGAAATTAAAATACAGCTTCATCACCTTTGAGGAACTGTTGTGAGGAAGATTATTTAGTATTAGTTATATATATAGTTTATATAGATCTGGCAGGAAGGGCTGGAGAATTCCAAGAAGGAATGAAGAAGCAGGAAGTGGGGCTTGGACTCGGGGGAGAGAGACTCCATAGTGATTGGGGACATAACTGTTGCTAACCCTGGGAGAACTCAGAGTTAGGGAAAACTGCATCCAGATTCCCTGGGATCCTGAGAAAGGTAGAAGCTTTCAGCAGTGGACAACAGACCTGCAGAGCAGCACCAAGTGGGGAAGTGGTTTGTGATCTGGTGGACAGCATTGCAAACTCTCTCTCCCTACCTGGGTACCTTGGATCACCTGTCCTGCTGGAGTTGGCTCCTGGCATCCTGAGACCATCCTTGGATTTACTGTGAGATCCCAATTGAAAGCCATCCTCAGGCCCTTTAGCTGAGCTAACCATACCTGGCTGGAACCAGGTTTGGAGGAGCTTTTCCCCTGTGACTGCAATACTGCTTCCTTTGGGCTCTGCCTGGCTTAGGTCAATAGAATAGTATAGTTAAGTCCCTCCCTTGACCTTGTGGTTTGTCCTTAGTTGTTAAAAGTAGAATTCCTAATACCCATCCTTGTTTATTTGTTTATTCAATTAAAACTCTTACAACTTTTACCTTTTGCCTGCTGGTTACATAAGCCCTAACCTAGGTGAGCTAAGTGACTGTTGGCCAAATTGCCATTCTTGTGACAGTTAACAGCTTGGCAGTAAACCCTGGTCTTCCTATCCCATTTGGTCCAGACCATCAGACATTCCTGTCTCTCCTTCAACCCAATGTGAACCCACAAAACCATTTAGATTATATTCTTAATAATCCTCCATTACAGTTTGTCACTCCCAGATGGCTGGGTAACAGAGAGACAGGCAGGAAGTTTACTCCTGGGCAGCCAGAGTTGGACAGGAAGTCAGGGGAATCGGAACATTCCATGAGGGAGTTCACCCATTGGTGGTGAGCTGAAAGTTCTTAACCAGTGGTGAGCTGCTCAGAACTGCTCACCCCCCACCCCAGGTCATTCATAAAATCTCTGTGGGAAGGCAAAATACTATCAGGCCTGGAGTAGC
>NW_025383672.1:0-3908 GCF_016433145.1 Gracilinanus agilis
GTATTATAGTACTTATATAATAATATATAATAATAATTTAGCATTCAGCAAATATATACAAAACATTTATTCATGTACCTGGCACTGGGAATGTAAAGGAAAAATATGGTCCTGCTCTCAAGGAGCTCACAGTCTAATGGTGGAGATAATTTGCAAAAAATTATATGCAAAGCAAGTTATGCACAAAATAAATCAGAGATAATTAATACGAGGACTGGGTAAAGCTTTTTTGTAGAAGGTGAGATTTTAGCCAGAACCTGAAGGAAGTAAATGAAGCCAGGAGTTGGAGGTTAGAGAGAGAATTCTTGGCACAGGGGACTGATGGTGAAAATGCCTGGAATCTGGAGATGGAATGTTTTGTCTGAGGAACAGCAAGGAGGACAATGTCACTGTACTGCAGAGTGTGTAGGGACAAGTTATCTTAAACCTTTAGTTATCAGTGAGGACCTCAAATGACAGTCAGCTAAAACCCAGGATGAGATATGGAATGCATATCTTGGCTATCAGGGTGGGAGCTCTGGTGGGAAGGAAGTGATCCTGATAGGTGATGTAGGAAATTTCCAAAGACAAACTTAGTTAACTGTACTCCCTTAGGTGTATTGTTCAAATCATAGAATATTGGAGTTGGAAGGAACCTGAGAAATCATCTCACCTGACTGTATAGGTGTTATATAGTCTAGGACTGTGATAGTGGACCCATTGTATGCATACCAAAGAGGACACACGGAGCCCTCTCTGTGGACACATAAGTTGTTGCCCACCAGAGTTTGTTACTAGAAGGGCAGAGGGACTCAGGAGAGCTGCCCCTTTCCCCCTCTCCACCATTTATTCATTTCACCATCCCCTCTGCCCAATGGGGACGCTTCCTCCCTCTCCTGTATGAGATAAGGGAATGTGTGGAGGCATGAGGTCTCTGGGGGTGGGGGGTGGTGTGAGGCATCTAGACCATCATTGGTCTAGAACAAGGGTATCAAACCTGGGGCAGTAATACTTAAGTGGAGCCTGAGCCAAACTTAAAATGTAATTGGACAACACTAATTATATAACTTTAGAAAATTTATGTGTAAATTTGTTACTAAAATAAAATAAAGATAAAAAAATAAAATAAAATGTAATTGGAAGTGGCTCAGTAGATCTGGAATATGGGAGGTTCTGGGTTCAAATCTAGCCTTAGACACTTTTTATCTGTGTGACCCTGGGCAAGTCACTTTGCCCAATTGCCTAGTCCATACTGTAATTCCTCCTTGGAATTGATACTGTTGATTCTAAGACAGAATCTGGTAAGGGTTTAAAAAAAATGTAATTGGCGAATGTTTAACCAAATGTATAAAATGTAATATAACATTGATCGTTTTAACTTGTGTTATTTTAAATCAACAGGGATCCATGGGGAATCTGTTTCTATTTAAGAAGGGCTTCACTGCTCTAGAATTTTTGTATTTTGTGTCTAATTTCTGCTGCTAGACTGAAGAAAGGTAGGTGTCATGTTTTAATGTTCCCTGAATCTCTGCTGCATCTAACACATTGCTTTGGAATTAATAAGAACAGCTCATCTTTATGTAAACTTTAAGGAAGGTTTATAAAGTGTTTTGCATTTGTGATATCATTTGACCCTCACAACAACTCTGAGATAGGCAATACTATTATCTCCATTTGACAGTTGAGAAAACTGAGACTTTGAAAGTACAGATGACTTGTCAAGGGCTACAGAGGTAGTGTCTGAGGCAGGATTGAACCTGTATCTTTCTGCTTTGTCCACTATACCATGATGCCTCTCATAATAAATGGTGGTTTTTGAATGAATGTTATCTTTTAGTACAACTATATCATTTTATGAATAAGGAAGCTGGAGCTTAGAGAGACAAAGGAATTTTCCCAAGGCTATGCAGCTTAGTTAAAAAGCAGAGCTAAGATTTTGTGTCTTCTTGTAGAGTGTTCTTTCCATCACACTGTTATTCTCCTTGGATGTCATTCCTCTCAGACAAATCAACCCACTTCCCTTTTGCATAAAGATATTCAAGATCTAAAATCTTCTTTTGGGGGGAGCTTTCCAAGATCAGTAAAGTCAGTAAATGATTCAAGATCAAATTTTTGGGAATGGCCCAACTAGCATCTTAATTTCTTGAACTGAACTACAAACGTTCATATTCCATTCTTATCTGCTATGGACAGTGTCTTCTAGTTTTAGCATGTGCTCAGAAATGTTTCTGACATCACTCACCTTCTGTTCATCTAGTATGAGCTTTTTATTTGGGGTAAGAACAGCCTTTTATTTGGATTTCTAGCTTCCAGTTTTTTCTCTTTCTATACAGTTCTGAAAATAATCTTACACTAGTCCAAATATGTTTTGTTTCGGTTCTGTCTAAGTCTTTGTAACCCCATTTGGGGTTTTCTTGGCAAAGATACTTCAGTGGTTTGCCATTTTCTTCTCTAGCTCATCTTACAGAAAAGGAACCTGAAACAAACAGGGCAAAGTGACTCATCCAGAATCATATAGATAGTAAGTGTCTGATGCCAGATTTGAATTTAGGTCTTCCTGACTTCCTGAATACCTATGATGGTGTTGTTACTCCCCTACTTATGAACTTTCAATGGGGGACAGTTAGGTAGCACAGTGGATAGTGCCAGGTCTGGAGTCAGGAGGATCTAGGTTCAAATTTGGCCTCTGTTGTGTGATTCTGGGCAATTGTATGGCCCTTGCTGCCCTTATGACTTAGAACTGATACTAAGACAGAAGGTAAGGGTTTAAAAAAAACCCCAAACTTTTAATGACTCCATATTGCCTCTAGGATAAAAGACAAACTCCTTAACCTGGGATCAGCTTATCTGGCTTTCTGAATTTATTGCATATTACTCTCATTTATATTATCTCTCTCCCATTTGTGTACCTTTGTATTTACTCTGCACTTCAGTCCCTTCGAGTTCTTAGTGTCCTTCAAAGTTCTCTTTGTGAGCCATCCTGTGGAAGCTCTTTCTGATGCTCTTAATTATAATTGTTTACTCCTCAAATCATGTATATGCATTTATGTTTGCCTATTATTTCTACCTTATCTTCCAGTCAAATATATATTTCTTGAGGGGAGGGAATGCTTTTTGTTTTTATTTTTCTCTCTCTAGTGCCTAATATAGAGCCTTGAATGCAGTAGGTGCTTAATAGGTGGGTTTTTTTTTTTTTTGGATTGTATCAGATCGACTGAGATGCTTTTTGGATTTTCATATTTAAATATTACACTTGGTTTCTGGTCTTATATGCCAGGAGTCTGCTGCTCGTGCCAGTTTTTAATGGACAGCTAACATTGGAGAACTACTGTTCTGATCATCCTTTTTGAGAAAAGAACAATTTGACAACCTTGGGTCTCTGCAATTTACAAAAGTCTGAGGTAAGTGTCATTTTCTGAAGGATCTCTGCCATTGCCATTCTAGGAATCTGGTTTGGAGCTGATGATTGATGAGACAGAAAAAATGCCTGTACTTCCATATGTCTGGAGACATAGGTTTACATCAGGGCTATGAAACCTGAGGGAGACTCAGTGACTGGCTTACCTGTGGGGAAGAGAATCGAGAGCTGGCTTTCGTGCTGCCTGGCAAAAGGACCATGAGAACTAGATTGACCTGGTTGTTCAAGCCTGAGCTGTGTCTAAGTCTGGAGGAATATCCCCAGAGGTTTCAAGTGGAAATGCAGACTTGATCCAGGATGGCAATAGAGATTGAGCCAGAACATTTTCAATCTTGGCTGCATGTGAATTTGCTGACATTTTCATTGTGAGATCGTGAGATGGTGTTTCAATAGTGATTCAGTGTAAGGTTTGGAGAAAAATCAATAGGATCCTGGTTCAACTCTCTCTCTCTCTCTCTCTCTCTCTCTCTCTCTCTCTCTCTCTCTCTCTCTCTCTCTCTCTCCCCCATCT
>NW_025383673.1:0-2550 GCF_016433145.1 Gracilinanus agilis
CTCTACACTTCAGCCATCTTAACCCAGAGGTCTGAATGATATAGTATTTGATGCATATATGTATAGCACTGATATTATTTCATTGACTATTGTATCATTTTAGTGAAATGTAATATCCTCACTTTTTCTTTTAATAAAACCCAGTTTTGTTTTTGCTTTGTCTGAGCTCATGATTGCTAATCAAGTTTTTATATTACTTTAGCTGAAGTATAATAGTTTATACTCCAATCCCTTATTTTTACTCTGTCTTTCTATTTCAAGTGAGTTTCTTCTAAACAACATATTGTAGGATTCTAGGGGTTTTTTAAAATTTCATTCTGCTTTTCATTTCTGTTTCATATGTGAGTTCATTCCAATCACATTCACAGTTACTATTAGTACTTGTATATTTCAGTCCATGCTGCTTCTTCCCCCCTACCATCTCTCTCTCTCTCTCTCTCTCTCTCTCTCTCTCTCTCTCTCTCTCTTTCTCTCCTCTCTCCTTCTCTCCCCCACTTCATTTTTTTCTTCTACCTCTCCAAATATTCCCTCCCTTCATTACATTCTTTGGGAAGCCGTTCGATGTATTAAAGCCATTGGAGAAATAGGATCAAATTTAGGGCCTATTACCTGGATTCCCTACGTGACCAATCGAGACTGAGGCAGTCTTTGTGTTTGGTCCTGGTCACCTGAGCCCCAAAAAGCTCTGGTACCAGCAGGTAGGTTAATCCAAAATCAACTTGATCCCTCCAAGAGGCTATTAGGAGTCATTTAGAGAAACAGAGTCTATAACAGATATTTTATCTGGATCCCATTACAAAATCATCGGCAAGTAAAACTGTGTGTAAGATTTTTCTGCACTGCATGTCAGGACAGACAGAATGGGCCATCTAAGATAAAAATCTGAGGCTCCTCTTTTGACTCAGTCTTTGATCCCCAGCTTTCTTAGAATTTATTGGAGAGCTTTGAAGTGGCAGACCAGCATCTACTGAGTTGATAATTCCCTTCCTTGATAATTGAGAAGCCTAAATCCTAACAAATGTTACTTAGATAAGATTGCATATTCAGATTAGAACTGGCATCTTTAGTCTGAACTTCATTTGACCAAATGCAGATTTCAATTGGTGAGCATCTCCATGGGGTATTTCCTCTCCCAGAATTATCCCCTACTAAGTTGGTGGTTGAAGTTGGTGGTTGAAGTTTGACCATTTGTCTTTGCACTTTTATTCTTTAGACTTCAATGGATTATGTGTGATTTATTACCCCCTTACAACGGTGACTCTTTTTGTGTTCTTTATTTGAAATCAGTATATAATAAACTCCCAAGCCTGCAGAATTTGGAACAGCATGGGCTAACCTCTAGTCTGGTTGTTCTCATTTTCTTTTTCCTGTCTTATCAATCCGAGGCTGTAAATGCCACTCAAAACCCTCATTTTTGCATGTAGAGGCTGGCTCTCTATAACATTCCACTCCCACTCACTTTCCTTATCTTCCTTCCCTTCTCTTTTCTTATAGGCTAAGATAAACTTTTATACCTTATTGAGTCTGGATGTTATTCCTTTCTTGAATCAGTTCCAAAAAAAGGTAAGGTTCAAAAGTCAACTGCCAGGCTCCAACTTCCTCTACTTTAAGTCTTTTTATATGAGATAATTTACTCTATTCTGCCTCTTCCTTACCTCTTGTCCTTGTGCATCCCTCTTTTTCACCTCTTGATTTTCACTTTTTGAATTTAATCCCATAATATTTTTATCATACTTGTGCTCTTTGTCTATGTATACTCCTTCTAAATCCCTGCCCCAATAATGATACAGTTCTTAGGATTTACATCTTCCCAAATAGGAAAGTAAACATTTTAACTTTATAAAATCCTCAATGATTTCTCTTTCCTGTTCACCTATATATGTTTCAGTCTTTTTATTTTATTTTTTACATGGTGATATCATTTTTAAATCATTTGCTGACATGTAGTTATAAAGCTTCTTTATTTTCCCCCAACACTCCATCTTCCCCAAGCAAACAGATAATGTGGTATATATTATAAATATATTATCATATAACACATTTCCATGTTTATCACATTATGAAATAAGATATATATCACTTACACTAAGTAAAAATTCATAGAGCACATATAGTGAATAATGGAATGTTTCAATCTTTATTCAGACTCCAACAATTCCTTCTAATGCAGAGAATAGTATAGTCTTTTTCATCATGTGTCTCTTGGAGTTGTCCGGGATCCTTTCATTACTGATAATATTTAATTCATTCTCAGTTGATCATACATTATTGTTGTTGCAGTGTTTTTCTGCTTCTGCTCATTTCACTTTCTATTACTTCCTATGTCTTTCCTTCTTTTGTGACCATTTCACTTCATTTGTTATTGCTTATGACACAGTAGCATTCTATTATAATTATTACAACAACTTTTCCAGCCATTACCTAATTGAAAGACATCCTTTCAGTTTCCTTTTTTTTTCCAACAGAAAAAGAGTTGCTATAAATATTTCTGTACAAGTAGGTCTTTTCCTCTTCTCTTTTGATCTCTTTGATATATATATATATATATAT
>NW_025383674.1:0-2545 GCF_016433145.1 Gracilinanus agilis
CCTGTCTGTCTTTCTTCTACACCAAATTCCCTCTCATAGGCACGTCACATATGATAAGTTGCCAAACAAACTATTTGTTGAATTAAATTCAATTGACTCTGTTTATAAGCTGTTTTATTTCACAATTTTTCTGATTAGGGTTCCCTTGTATTTAATCATCTATGTAAGTGGTCTTCCTCTACCACTAGATTGCAAACTCCATGAAGCAAAGACCTTGTCCTATTAACTTTGTGCAGTCTGCCAGTGGCTTGTGTCTTGGGGGCTGACAACTGCTCTGAAAACCCAGCTTGAGAGACTTCTCTTTGGGGAAAGTAAATTAAATTGGGACCCATACACTGTGGAGTATAGATAGCAAGGATTCTTTTGGGTGCTCCATTAGCAAATGGAAGATTCACTTGTCCTGCCAGGAAGGCCAGACTGACAAAGAAGGATGAGAACATTCCTAGTGTTAAAGGAAGTAGTGACAGACTGAATGTATCTGCAACGAAGGTTAATTACTCCCCCATCCATTCTGTGTAATTCATTACCCACAATCCAGGCAGAGGCTGCCTCTTGATTTCCACATTCATCTCAGTTTGAGTGGGAGAAAGAGAAATACACTAATTCCAGGTGGTGTGAGAGACAAAAACTTAATGCAGACATGGCCCCTGGGCTTAGTCTCCAGAATGTTGGTTGGGCCGAAAAGATGGGCCAAACCTCAAATCAGAGCTGGGCCCATGGCTCCTTAGGAACTGGGGATTCCGAATAATAGCAACCAACATTTCTAGGGTCCTTTCAAGTTCGTAAAATGCTTCATTTATTTTATCTTATTTGATATTCACAATAATTCTGTAAGAGTATAGGTTATTGCTATATCCATTTTACAGATGAGGAAACTGAGACAGAGAGAAATCAAACAATGTGCTCAGGCTCCCATACATATTTTCAGAGGCAGGATTTGATTCCAGATCTCCCTGACTAAGGAGTCCAATGTTCTGTCCAGAAGGCAACTGGCTCAATAGCTGAGTCACTTCTCCCTTCTTTACAAACAAACAAATCTGGATTCTAGCCACAGATCCTTACTTAGTTATTCTTCTGTGTGCTCTCAGGCCCACTCAGCTGGTCTGTCCCACAGATTAACCATCTCATCTAAATGATGAGGTGAAATTATACTTGCTGCTTCATTACACTATGCGGGTAATGTTGGAATAGTTCCTACAGAGAGGACTTTTAGTTAAATGCAAACTATCTCTTTTCATTCTGGCAATAACTGCATGGAGATAATGTTATTAATAAGATTATTCACAATTAACTATTTAAAGAAAGCACTATTGGCCAGTTGCAATTACTCAAGTCAATAGCTAAGAATTATTTACAAAACCACGAAATATTTAATACTATAGTCCAAGAATGGAAGAAAATGGGTCCTGATATTTTCCCACATTCTGTTTGGTTTATTCCTATTATATATGTTCACTTAAAAATGTAATTTTAAAAGTCCACACTCTTTCCTTGAGCAGAAGGGCATTTATAGAGGGGATAAAATGAATAGCTAACTATTTTATCCAAAGATTTCTTACTTTGTTGAAGGACATTCACTATAGGTCCTTTTAAGTAATGAGTTCCGTGCATGTAATAGGTGATTTGACTTACAAAAAATAACATGAAATAAAATAAAACAAAACACAGTTTTCCTTATGTACTTAAGTCTGCATATATACTCATTCCTATCAGTTTTATAGGACTTCTTCTTGCCCCTCCCACTTCCATCCTCAACCTCAATTTGAGGAAAGAGTACACGACTTGGAATCAGGTGAACTGGAATCAAATTAGGACTCTGATATTTTAGTAACTGTATGATCAAAGTAAATTATTTAACTTTAACTTTCTAGACCTCACTTTCTTCATTTCTAAAATGAGGGAAGGGAATTTGAATAATTTGCCCATTATCACACAGTAAGTATCAGATGTAAGATTTTTTTTTTTAATTTCTTTCCAAAGACAAGAGGTTCCTTTGGAGCCAGAGGATGTGGTTTCAAGTCCTACCCTTGCTACTTATAACTCATGACCTAGGTTATCAAGAAGACCATTAGCCCATTAAGGAAGAGTGATCTGTAAACTTATTATAATAAAATAATTACTAATTTACTCATCTATTTATCTATCCATCCATCCATTTATCCTATCTATCTATCTATCTATCTATCTATCTATCTATCTATCTATCTATCCATCTATCATCTATTGTTTCTATCCATTGGTCTGTCTGTCTAACTGTCTATATTTGTATTTGTATCCTTATTTTTATTTGCATTCTTATTAACATTTCCAGTCTCTAGCACAGTGCCTGGCCTGTAGTAGGCACTTAAATATTTGTCAATTTCATGTCTATCTATATTTATATCTAGATCTCCTTCCTTCTCCTTCCTTCCTTCTTTCCTCCCTCCCTCCTTTCTTTCTTTCCTCCTTCCTTCATTCTTTCTTTCTTTCTTTCTTTTTCTTTCTTCCTTTCTTCCTTCCTTTCTTCCTTCCTTCCTTCGTTCCTTCGTTCTTTCTTCCTTCCTTC
>NW_025383675.1:0-4131 GCF_016433145.1 Gracilinanus agilis
TATATGTATATGTATGTATGAATGTATAAATATATACAAAACTAGAGGGGGAAAGAAGGTAATATTAAGAAAAATAAGAAAACAAACAAAAAGGAGTAAATTTATATTTCATAAAGAAGCACATGGGGCCAACAGGGAAGAATACCAATACACTGTAAGGGTAAAGAGGTTGATGGGAGGAAATATTTAATACTTAAGTGCATTGAAATTAACCTAAAGTGGGAAGAACAATCAGATCCATTGGGGCAGAAAATTGATTCGCTCCCTATAGAGAAGTTGAAGGGTAACAAAAGGACTGGTAAAGAGGGAACTAACACTAGGGAAGGGAGGGGGATAACTTAAAAAGATCCTAAAGAAGTATAAGAGGGGAATAAGAAGGGAGAGGGGATAAAGGGAAGTACAGTAAGGGAGGGGATTAAGGGAACTTATTAAAATCAATGATGGCAAGTACTGAATTAAAATACTAATTGGGAAATACTTAACAAAATAAATTAAAAATTCAATAATATAGGTGATGTTAATATATAGATTTCTAAGTCAACATATAGTTGTAGACATCATTAGATCATTATGTATAATTTAGTGACCCCTTTCTACTTGTTTCAAATCACTGCATTTCATAAAGTGAATCAATGTTATATATATAGTTATATGTTTTAAATGCCTTCCATGTGACAATTAGGAAAGAAAAGATGAAGAAATTTCTGAAATGACCATATATTAAAGATGTCAAACAATCTCAAAAAGATAGGGACACAATGCACCATATATTGAGAAGTAGTAATTAATGCCAAATGACCCAAAATTGATGGTGAAGAAAAAAATGTCATTATATTCAATCCCACATGAGTAATTTTAGTGGTTATTCCTTTATACATTTTCCTGGTAAAAAGGCTTAAGTAACTCACCCTATGTAAAATAGTTTTTAAGTGACTGAGGCCAGAATGGAACTCAGGTTATCCTAATACCTTCCAGGCACTTTGCTCTATGCATTGATTTACCTACCTGCCTTTTTTTTCAAGATAGAGGGTTCTGTGAAGTTAATCATTAGCAAAGTATACAGAGTGTTCAGGGAGGACTAGTACTTTTGGTGACAAGGCTTGTTATGCTTTTTTTTTTTTAGAATTGCTTATGCATCCACTTTTGCTGTCCAACTTTTATCTAATTCTCATATGTGGCTTCAAGAGTTTTTAGCATGCTCATTGGCTAGAGTTTTTGGGGAGAGTAGCCTAGTGATGGCTGCACTGGAGGAAAGAGGGGGAAGCTTGCAGAGCGTATACTGGCACAGCCCTATTTGCTACTAAGCAACCTGTGGCAATTAAACAGCAGATAAGGAACTGCTCAAAACCAGACTTATGGAGATCTGAGGTAAGGAAACTTCAGAGCCAAGAGTAGCCTATGCATGGCCTGAGGTAACACACACACACACACACAAACACTCAGAGGATCTCTATAAACACCATTATAAAACACATATGAAGGGGAAAGTAAGAACATGAATCATGTAACCATGGAAAATTTTTCTAAAAAATTAAAAAAATGTTAAAAAATGAAATAAAATTTTGAAATATGTTTATATTTAATTCTGTCAATAATACTATTCAATTTTTAGGAAAGTATACCACTCCATATATTCAAGAAGCATATCTTCTGTTTTCTTTCATTATAGAATATGAACAATTTTAAGGACCCAGCTCACTATTAATTAGATCAAACATATGTTCTTCTTTTCCTCACTATTTATTTGCTTTGGCAATGTAGGGAACTTATTTGATCCACTTGTGTCTCAAATTCTCTAAGAGAAAAAAACACACCACCGATCATTTTTCATTATCATTTATAAAGCAACCAGGTTTTTCCAGTCACTTTTACCATATAAGTAATTTTGTTGGAAGTTATATCAAGCTGGAAAAAGAAATATATTAATTTTTTTCCTTTGAAAAGGTTACATTTAAATAGAAATCTGTATACTTGAATGATTTTTTATCAATTTGTTATATTTCTACAATAAAAAATATTATCACCTACCAAAGCCAGATCTTTTCTACTTTTGTCTACTTCCTCCAAAATATTTGCCTCAGTATCCAAATAACATGTCAAAAACTTTTCTTAACTTCTCCTTATGATATGATGGTACCAGTAGTACATTTTGACTATCTACTTGACATTTCTTATCTTCAAAATTTTGACCAGCTTATGTTCTCTGAGTAATAATGTAAACATTGTTTTGTCTGAAGCTCTAAAGTATGATGTCTACTAGTTGATTATTGATTTCATAATCTTGCTCTTAGAATATATATATTCAGAATATATTGATGCTCTAAAATATGATTCTTGGCATTTTATCCCATTTCCTGCCTTTGTTACTATAAAAATGGAATGGAGAGTGTGCAGAAGACTGACAGCCATTTTTAATTTTTGTTTATTTTATGGATTACCATGACTAATTTTTATTAAACTGATATTTCTTCATTTGTCTATGTATTCTTTACTTCTATTTCATTATCCATCTAACCTACATGAATGTTTTGGTTGGATTATGTAGCATCATTAAGTACTATTAAGTGAATCAATATTTATTAAATAGTCACTAAGTTGGGGGCAATATATTAGATACTTTGGTCATACATTAATGAATTAGATATAGATATTGCATTCGAGAAACTTAAAATTTACTCATTCATGACCATATACTTCATACTATATGACAACTACTGTGCTAAGGCACTCAGGATAAAACAAAAGACAAAAAAAAATAGTCTGTCCTCAAGAAGTTCATAATTTAATGAGAGTAAGTTATAGACATGATACATAGGAGGTAATCAACAGAGGGAAGGTATTATCATTAATAAAACTTTAAAAATGTTTCCCACACTTAGAAAGAATTTATCTGAGATTTGAAGATAGTTGGAGATATGAAACTTAAAATCAATAGTAAGATCAAGTTTGGGTAAATATATTTGAGAATTATCTACATAAAAAATAAAAAGATAGAACAGCTACAGAAACATGACATCAATATATCAACATAGCAAAAGGCATACATATAACCTCAACCCATAAACAAATATAGTTCTTTATTCTTTTTGGAGTCAGATTAGAGTAGGATAAGATATTTTCGGTTAAATTCAATAAACATTTATCCAATGCCTACAATATGTCAGGCACTGTTCTAGGTCCTGGTGATAAAAATAAGAAATAGAAAGGTTAATCCTATTTTCAAGGATCATACAATCTAATGGAAAATGATCACAAATATCATAAAAGACATGATATTGCATGCAGTAGAAACTAAGCATACCTGCTGATTGAAGTGAAGAGTTATCTAGAAAATAGAGTTCCTTAATTTTTATAAAGGACTTAGAACAATATAGTTAAGAACCTTAGGATTTGACTAATCATACTCCTTAACCTGCAGATAAAGATGCTGAGACGTAAAGTGACCCGACAAAAGTCACATCATAAGTCACCATGTCCACACTAGAACACTTTCCGCTCATCTCTGTTCCTGTGGTCTTATAATTTTATTTTGCTGAGTCTAGAGTAAAATGGTGACTAAAGCATCATAGAGCAGGGAGAAGGACCAGATAAACAAATGAATAAAGTTAAAGAAGAATTCACTACTATAAAGGAGATAACATAAATTAAAACCCTTTGAGCAAATTTTGTATGATGCTAGTAAGAAGAGGAACACAACTCTTTTTCTTGTGCTTGCCCCTCTGATGCAGGCTGGCAAACAGGCATTCTAAACAACCTCAGCTTGGCTGTTGTAGATAGGGCTGGCTGTGCAGCTCTAGGAAACAAGGCATTGCAGTCAATCTTTCATGGCACAACTCATTAATTACATTAAACAACTGATAACACCCGAGCTTTGTTTGTTGGCTGCACTGTTGGTGAAAATGTCAGGAAATAAAAAGAAAAGAGATGGAAGAAAAGGAGAAGAAAGGAGGAAAAGATGAACATGCCATGTCTAAATCTATAACGAGTGTGTGTGTGTGTATGTGTGTGTGTGTGTGTGTGTGAAGTTCTGGCACACTGTAGTGCTCATATTGTTCTTTCTTGCCTTATATAGACATGGCACACTTTCAAAAATAGCCTGTGCTTTTTTAGACTGCTAAAGACATCATCAAT
>NW_025383676.1:0-3416 GCF_016433145.1 Gracilinanus agilis
ATATATATTAATAGAAAGGAGCGATTTAGTTTGTTTAAAAAAGTCTAAATCTGATTTATCTATGAGACACACTTCAGAACACAAACCAATTTTGCTGTAGTAATACCATGTCAATATTTCCTGACAGAAGACAAATGTTGTTATTATTTTGCCATTTCTTACCTTTGTAAAAGTTTAGAATTTTACAAAATGACTCTTCTTTACATGTCAAAATAGTAAGTTGATGGAAAGAAAAAACTAGAGCAATTTTTATATCTGGAGACAGTGATGGATAATCCTGGTGAGTTACAAATGATGCCAGCACCATAGTGACATTTAAAAAAAAAGAAAGAAAGCTATGAAGTAAATATAATTTTAATGGATAAATGTATCTTTTTACCAAATAAATAGTTACGGCAAAATATGTTAATATAAATTTCTTGCCTTTTATTTTTCTTGATTCTCCTCCATGAGGAGACAAACAGACCTAAATTCATACTCCCAGATATCTCTAAGCATTTTATGATCAATAATTTAATTCAATCAGTCACCTTCCACTAGCTGGCCATTTGGTGGCTTTGTGGTCCCTCGATCAACCACCTTCAGGGTAGGCCTAACCAAAAACAATTGGAACAAGGTGAACATGTTTAGCTTTCTTACCCCCTTTTTTTCATCTTTTCAGATTCGAAATTTCAGTTCATGCCAGTGGCATTTGATGCTTTCATGTTTCTGAATTTCCTCTGTCCCAGTAAGGAACAAAAGTATGAGAGAAAGTGATTGACAAAAAATTTGGTCAAAAGTTACTTGTTCAGCCTTCAGAATGACTGCTTGTGCCTGTAGAGAGGGCACTTTCTTACATGCAGATTGTTATGAAAGAGGATCTGTTGGTACAGTTTGAAATCCTATGGGGATCGTTTCTATTTATCTGCAGTCTCTTATTTCTCCTCTTCTCTTACTATTTTATCCTGTTTATAAGCAATTCTAACTTGCTATTAATAACAGAATAACCCCTGGTGGCCACAGGTGTCAAGAAGCCTTATGTTTACATGCAATATGTTGAACTCCTTGGAAGCCTTTGCACCGTGTCAATCTGGGGATGCGGAAGGGGAGGTTGAGAGATAAAGTGGGGGTGGGGGAAGATTGGGGAAAAAGGAGAAATTTAGGGACTTGAACATGAATATCATTTAGCAATGGAGATTTGAGAAAGGGAGAAATTTGATACTAGCATCCTTGAAATCACTTTCCTCTCTGGATGATGATAAGGGACTAGAACATGAATTTGTTTTCATTTTCTTTTTTCTATTTCTCACATCTACCATTTCTATTTGTTTGACAGATTAATAACATCTATCCTTACAAATGAAATTTTAAAAAGTTACCTTTATTAAGAGATTTACATTCTAAAAGATGACCTAAGGACAATATTTTCAAAGTTTATTATAATTATTAATTAAAAATCATTTAAAAATAAATCTGTTCTTACTACTACCCCTTTCTACCAAACTGATAATTAAAAAACCCGTATCTTCTGTCTTAGAATTGATACTAAATATCAATTCCAAGGCAGAAGAATGATAAGGACTAGGAAACAGGTTAAGTGACTTGCCCAGAGACATAAAGCTAGGAAGTATCTGAGGCCAGATTTGAACCTAGATCTTCCAGACTCTACGCCTAGTGCTTATTATCCATTGAGCCTCCTAGCTGCCCCTAAATTGATAATAAAGATATAATAATAACAACAACAAAATAAAGACTTTAATAAATAGCTTCTGGCAAAACAAGTTTCTACATTAGCCAAGTCCAAAAATATATGTCTTTCTGTATTTTAAATTCATTACCTCTCTATCAAAATGTGAGTGATAATTTTCAACTTAAGTCTTTCAGTTTTGATTTTTATTGTGTTGATAGTAAAAGTTGTTTTTCCTATAATTTTATTATTGTATAGATTGTCCTACTTCTGCTCAGTTTTCTCTACATCAGTTCCTATAGTTCTTCCAATTTCCTTCTGAACCAGTCTACTTTATCATATCTTGTAAGACAATATTATTCTGTTATATGTATATGTATATATATATGTATATATATATATGCTAACTCAAAGAATAATGCCTAAAGATTTAACCTGATTGTTGGTGACATGTTTCTGGAGAGGATCCCCATCAAATCTTAACACATGGGCCATATATAATGTCCCTACTACTGTCATAGAGCAACCAATGGTGATTATTGAACCCCTAATACATGTTCAGAACTGTGCTGGGCATGATAGGAATTAGAAGAAAGGTACCAGATAATCTTTACCAGCTTCAGGGAATTTTAGTTTTTCTATAAGCACCTCAGACTAGCAAGGTGCAAAAGAGAGAACAAGTTGATTAGGAAGGAAACTTAGAAGTATTTAAATTAAGTCTCTTCTTTTTTTCACATTCAGAGTTCTAGTTTCAGTTCCTGAAGTTACTAGCTTGAAACAAGTGCTTCTAGGCTTGATTCAGACATCCTCCATGAAATTCCATGTGAACTGGAAAGACCTCCAGGAACTGATGCAGAGTGAAAGGAGCAGAACCAGGAGAACATTGTACACAGAGACTGATACACTGTGGTAAAATAGAATGTAATGGACTTCTCTACTAGCAACAATGCAATGATCCAGGACAATCCAGAGGAACTTAGGAGAAAGAGTGCTATCCACATCCAGAGAAAGAACTGTGGGAGCAGAAACAAAGAAGAAAAGCATAGGATCAATCATATGGTTTTATGGGAATAAGATTAGGGGTTTTGATGTTAAAAGATCACTCTACTGCAAATATGAATAACATGGAAATAGGTTTTCAACACCAGTGGAACTGCTTGTCAGCTTCAGGAGGGGGGGAGCAAAGAAGGAGATGGGATCATGAATCTCATGTAACCATGGAAAAAAAATTATAAAGAAAAAAATGGAAAAAAAAAGATACTCCACTTAGTCCATGAATTCCTCTACTGTTCTGACATAGTTGATCCACTGTCGGTTCATGTTCTTTGACTTGGTCCAGAAACTTTTCCATTTGGTCTGGGAACTACTTTGTTGATTTGCTTTTGTTGCGCTTTTACATCTCCATAAATCTTGATGTGAACCAAGAACTTTTTATTTTTGTTTAAGAACTCATCACAGGTAAGCCACTACTGTCCCCCTAACAAACTACTTATTGCATCAGTTAGTTACTGTCATGTTCCACAGACTAGTTCTGCAACTAGATAGACAGATCTAAAATCCATCAGGCTAGTTAAAACATTCCCATTTATTTTGTCATTTAAGCCCTGAGTTGGTATACAAATGAACTTTTTAAGCAGCTTATGAAAACTTGTTGATTCTCCAAAATGATTCCCAACCTTAACTTCTATGAGTTAAACAACTATATTCTAGCTGCTATCTTGTCTATATATATATATATACATATATATAT
>NW_025383677.1:0-1421 GCF_016433145.1 Gracilinanus agilis
AGGAGAGAGAGAGAGAGAGAGAGAGAGAGAGAGAGAGAGAGAGAGAGAGAGAGAGAGAATGCAGCAGAGTGGATAAATGTTTATCTTGGAATTAGAAACACAAAGAACCAATTCTCTTCTCAGAAACATATTTGTTGTGGTGTCTATAGGAGAATTAGTGTATGTCTCATTGCTTTAGGTAAAATTCTTAGATCATAATTTCTTGACAAATTGCGGATTTGCATGACTAGAGGAACTTTCCAGTGATTCCACAGTGAATCTCTATATAAAAAAACATTGGTCTAGACCAGTGATGGGCAAACTTTTTAAAGAGGGGGCCAAAGGAAAAGAAATGCTTATCTGTGAGTCTGTTTCTAAGGCAACTCTTTCAAAGATTCATTGTATTGTATCCTACTCGTTGTATTTGTCAGATTAGGAATAATGTCGTGCAGCCAGGATAAAACATTTCAGGGGGCCACATCTGGCCCACAGGCCACAGTTTGCCCATCACTGGTCTAGACCAAAAAACAAACTAACAAAAAATTATATCAAGGAAAACAATAATGTAGAGGAAAAAAGCACTGGACTTTAAGTCAGAAAATTTAGAAATCATGTTTCAGTTCTAATAACAGTTATAAGCCAAGGAATATTAGTTGCATACTATCTCTAAGCCTCATTTTCCATATTCATAAAATTGAGAAATAAAAGAGATTCTTGTTTCAATATTACAATAGCAAAAGCACTCAAGCACTTCTTATTTGGGGACAGGATATTAGGAGTTTGCTCAGAGAGAAAAATTAAAATAATCAGTGTTATATTAACTCTAAATACATAGCTTTTTCATTATTTACTTCCTCCAGCTGGTACCCACTAGGGACTAAGGTATGGGAGTATTAGAGCAAACAAAACCATGTATCCAGAAAATAGGCATATCATTGAACAATGGCAGAAACTGAAAGGTGAAGATGACACTATAGAATATTTTCACACATATACATATATGTTTGTATTTATGTGAGTATATATGAATAATACAAATATTTGTATATCTAAATATGTAAATTTATAGTTTATATATTTCTTATGGGAAAAAGTGTTCATTTGTAGATAATATATTTTAAGAAAGAGTGCTTTTAAAAGGATATAAATATAATAATGACTTTATTTATGATGGTTATATGTTTAACCAAGAATTGAAAAAAAAGTTTAGATAAAAATAAAAGGAATATTTAGTTAAAAAAGTAGAATATCTAGAAACTGAAGGCAAATGAAGAAACAAACTAGAAATTAAGTATAATAGAATTCCCAAAAGAGAAATTATATTATAAAGTAGAAATAACTAAAATAATTTTGTACTTGTTTAGACATGTTAGCAGTACAACAATGGCAAAAGAAGAGAGGCAATTACAAAATATAAAATAAATAAAAATATAATATAATAT
>NW_025383678.1:0-2415 GCF_016433145.1 Gracilinanus agilis
ATATAATAACGACATGGATAAATGATACTATTATTATGATAGCCATATTATAGTAAATTAATATTAAATAATTCTAATAGTTATTCTTGTATTATAAATTATATATACATAATTGTTCATTAATAATAATAAAACAATAAATAAATTACTATAGCAAAAATAAAAACATTCGTTTCCCAAAAAGTTCGTGAGAAGAGTGACCTCGGGCTGCTGTGGCATGTTTTCACAAACCTCTGATGTCCGTGTGGCTGACTAGAGGGCTGCTGTTCTCCTAACTGCTCCTGGATTTAATCTGTGTGACGATGTTGTTTTGGCTGAAGTGTATGAAGAAACTCCAGCCTCGTGCAGATAGATCTGTGATTGGCGAAGGGAGGAGGATTTCACTAGGCAAATAACATCTCAGTATTGTTCTGAAGATTGCTTTGATCTCTGGTTGCCCCTGAAGGGTCTCAGGAGTCCCGAGGACCACACTCTGAGAACTGCTGCTTTAGAGGGAGGATTTTACAGAGAAGGAAACTGAGTCCCAAAGGTCATTGGATCAGTGACCTAGAGCTGGAAGGTCCTTTAGAGGCTATGTAGTCCAACTCTTTCATTCTACAGTTGAGGAAACTGAGGCATGGTCAAGTAAACTTACATGCCCAAGGATCTACAAGTAATGACAGAATAGGGATTCAAACTCAGGTCTCTAATCAAATTCAACTTCTTTTGCTAACCCTTGATTCTTTCACCCTTCATCCCTTCTTTTTTTTTTTTTTTTTTTAATCCTTATCTACTGTCTTAGTATCAATTCTAAGGAAAAAGAGCAGAAAAGGCTAGGCAATTGAGGTTAAGTGACTTGTCCAGGGTCACACAAGTCACATTTGAACCCAGGTTCTCCCAACTCTTATGCCTTAGAATCAACTCAAAGGAAAATGAGCAGAAAGGGTTAGGCAATTGAGGTTAAGTGACTTGCCCAGGGTCACACAGGCCACATTTGAACCCGGGTCTTCTAGCTGTCCCTCCTCCCACTCTCTCTTCCAAAATACTTCTAAATGGCTGCGTTAGGTCCAAAACAACCCCATCCCATCAGGAAAGGGTTTGCCTAGAAGGGGAGCCCCTTCAGTGGTCTGCGCAGTGTGGAGTAAGACATGCTAAGAAGACCCGTGTAAATAAAGGCCAAGTCCCCACCCGTGGCCACTTGTCTGCTGAAATGTCCCTTTAATGCCAAAAAAAGAAGGAAAAAAAAGATAGGTAAAAGAAAGAGCCATTGTCACCCCTTCTGTGTGTGTGTTTTGTAATGGAAAAACTCATGTAGACAAGGGACACACACACACAAAGGCTGGTTTTCAGGGCCAGGGCCCTGATTATCATTCCTGGCCACGGCCTCCCAATGGCCAGATAAAGCCTTCCCTGCTGAGCTCATCTCAAGTCAAATGTCAGGGAGAACAGAATAGGGCTGGCCTCAGAAAGTCTGCCCAGCCCGAGAGAGACGGGAGGTCAAGAACACCCAAACCCAAACCATCCCTAACAGATAGTCAGACGCCGCCCGGGCTGGGATGACCGGACAAGACTGGGCCATCTCCTCCTGGAACACGAGCCAGGGTCTCACCCAGCCCCAAGAAAAGAAACCCTTCCCAGGCTCTGACCTAAATCCCTTCAGCCCGCCCCATGCCTTGTCATTTACAGCCGAGGGTCCTAAGGAGGGATGGAGAGTGGCCAGTCCCTACCCACAGAGTATCTGTTCCCTTGTTCTATTTGGATTCTTTTTCTTTTTTTTAAACCCTTACTTTAACTGATCATTTATTTCATTTATTCTAATGGAGTTTTTCTTTAACCCTTATATTCCATCTTAAAATAAATACTGTGTATCAACAGTTCCAAGGTAGAAGAGTGGTAGAGGCTTAGGCAATGAGGGTTAAGTGACTTGCCCAGGGTCACACAGCTAGGAAGTCTCAGATTTGAACCCAGGATCTCCCATCTCTAGACCAGACTCTCAATCCACCACCCTCTATTCTCTTTCTAATGTCTGAGTTAAATAAAAGTACCATTGGTGCCGAAAGCTTACACAAATCGTGGGTCGTGGCGGGATCATCGTTCTCAAGCTAAAAGGAACCTCGCAGACCATCTAGTCCAAGCGCTCTCATTTACAGATGAGGCAACTGAGACCTAATTTGTTTGGCTAAAATCACAACATTCGCCAACTTTAGCCCTGGAGAGGAAAGAAGGGAATAGGTCATCCTTTCACTGAAGAAGAGGAGGGTAGCTAGGTAGCGTAGTAGAGAGAGCACCAGGTCCAGAGATGGGACAGGCCTGGGTTCAAATCTGACCTCAGACACTTTCCTAGCTACGTGACCCTGGGCAAGTCTCTTAACCCTGATTGTCTAGCCCTTGTCGACCTTCTGTCTTAGAATTGATACTAAGACAGAAGGTAAGAGG
>NW_025383679.1:0-6721 GCF_016433145.1 Gracilinanus agilis
TCTTTTCTTCTCCTCCTTTTCCTCCTCCTCCTCCTTCTCCTCCTTTTCCTCCTCCTCCTCCTTCTCCTCTACCAGACTATGTATTTCATTTATAGTGCCCCAAGTAGAATCTTTGACAAGTTTGAGTGCTCAGAGTGCAAATTCAAGCTATCTGTGAGCCTCTGAATTACCACAGAAACCTGAGGAAGTACTTGCTTTGGTTGGCTGGACAAAGGGGTGGGGCGTTCACACAATGTCCTCAGGCACTGGGAAGACTCTGGGAAGGCGCTGGGGAAGAGCAGCTCCCTTACTGTGGGCTCTGCACACATGCCATGGCTTCCCCAGGGGCCCTAAATTCTTTGTTTTCTTAGGTGTGTAAGTTTAGGCTTGCAAACAAAGGTATAGTAAACTGGGATTAGCAATGATTTTCAATTGCTTCCCCCAACCTTGTTCCCAAACAATCTTTCAGAGAAGACTTAGACACTTAATATATTTTAACAAGATGGTGAGAAAAGGGGAGCCTTGGGAATCGTCTCATCTTATTTAGATTTTTAAAAATATTTACGAGCCAAGTTACGTTGAGACATCCACCTATACCTTTCTGTCCCACAGCATGGTTGTTTTACATCAGCAAATGCTAGCAATTTTGACAACTACTATTTCAGGAGTTTACTGCATAGAGATAAAAAGTTGGTCTTGTAGTCAGGATATCTGGTTCAAGTCCTGCCTTTGACATGTACTGATTGAATGATCCTGGGCTAATCAACTAATTACTCAGTGCCCAAGGCAGCTCTCTGAGGCAGCTACTTTCTACTTTGGTACTATTAGCTCCCTATATGTATAAAAACATAAGTCTGGATAAAAACAATCTGAGAATAACAGAAATTTCATTGACGATAGAGTCCCAGGGGCAGCTGATATTTTTCCATCCCTTTCTGACCCACATTTCTAAGATCTTTTTCCAGCCTTGTAGGAAAGAGCGTACAGATAAATAGGCAAGATAAAAGGCTAATGTATGAGGTAGTAAGCTAGAGCCACTGACTCTCCTATTATTGAATTGGGGGGTGAAACTAAAAAAAACCCAACCAACTTGAAAAGGAATAAATTATATTAGAGTTGGGCACTGCTTACCTCTGGGTCGGAGTCAGAGTAAATGCTTTCATGTTTGGCCGTTTTCATGGCTAGTTCTGAAGGCCTGCAAGTTTTCAGTGTTTTCATTTGTACACTCTCTTTATCCAGTCATTAAGATATAATATTATCTGCTATGGCCAATGAAACAGTTGTCAGTCTTTTTTATTTATTTCAAAACTGCATTAATAAAGAAACGATGAAATCTCTTATGGATCTTTCATATATTGGTCATACAAGTAAGAACTAATTAGTTTTCCAAATATGTTTGGTTTTTACACATTTCTTCAATAATGTGCACTGAAATCCAAATATTTCTATTGATCCTCCTTATTATTGAACCCTGGTTGATGGCTCACAAGCAAGGGCAGCAGCTTTCTTAATCACCCCCTGAAGGTTTTAGCTCCTCAGTTTTATATGTATTTTTTCTCCCTTTCTTTCTTTAAGATTTTTTAAAAATGAAGTTAAATTTCTAGATGAGTTCTGAAAACTCATTGAATAAACTTGAGATATAAAGGATTAAAAAAATGAATGGGGCATCTTTAGTCACAAAAGCAGCATTTAGATCTCTTCAGTGGACAAGAGGGAAAGGTTTCAGGATGTTTCAAAATCAATGTTTTAAAACATTTAAGAATAATTATAAAAAATTAAAAATTCAAATTGTTTCTTTTTCTTTTCTTTATAGATCCGCACGTCAGTGATCACACTGTTATTCCCCAAAAGACCCTTCAGTTGGATAAGACACTTTCTGATTGCAGCAGTTCTTCTTGCACTGAATAACGTCCTGGTCATTCTTGTGCCCACTATAAAATATATTTTTGGGTTCATAGGTAGGTTTCAGAAATGCTTTCAGTTACTAAATTCAGACTCTTATCCTTCACTAGATAGAATGGATTGGGTAAACCAAAACTTGAGATCATAAGATCACAGATATAGAAATGCAAAGAGACTTCAAAGTTATGTAGTCAATCCCAGTCATTTTTTAGTAGATGCCAAGAGAGGTTTAATCAACAACTAATGGTATAGTGTGAGATTTTCCAAATACACATGTACAGTAGGATTTAACATCAACATGGCTTGCTTGTCCTACTTCTCTTACTATTAGTTTTTTGTAAACTATATAGTTTAATTTAGAACAGAGAACAAAACTTGACCCCAGACATTCTGAAATTTCAGCAGCATTCTCATCTGTTTTTACTAAGTGGGTGATTCTCTTGCTATCATTCACCAATGTTCACAACAACCTAAAATTGTTCTGAGGAGCCAGCTAATTGGCAGTATGGATAGAGTAGTGAGGTTAGGAAAGTCTGAATCCAAATCCTGATTTAGGGATTAGAGCACATATTACTGGCTATGTGACCCTGGGCCAGTCATTTGATTTCTGTTTGCTTTGGTGCCCCAATGCTCATGTGGGGATGATAATAATAGCACTGACTTTCTGGGTTATTGTGAAAAGCAAATGAGATAATATTTATAAAGCACTTAGTACAGTGCCTGGCACATAGTAGGTGCTTCATAAATGCTTGTTCCCCTTTCCCTCTGCAAGATAGGCTCAGGGAGTCGGTGTACCCAGGGATCAGCATGTGCTTAGGCAAAATGGAAAAACTTCCATATCTTTCCAAGAGAGTCTCTCTTAGCTCTATATCAGTGATTCCCAAAGTGGGCACCGCTGCCCCCTGGTGGTGCTGCAGCGATCCAGGGCGCCGTTGATGGCCACAGGTGCATTTATCTTTCCTATTAATTGCTATTAAAATTTAAAAAAAATTAATTTCCAGGGGGCTAAGTAATATTTTTTCTGGAAAGGGGGCAGTAAGCCAAAAAAGTTTGGGAAACACTGGTCTATATCAACAAACTTGAATTTTGGGACAGAATCTGCTTGATTACTTACAAATTACTTCCATATTTCTGTGGCAGTGTTCACAAAGCAGGCTCTAGGAGGTCTTGCCCATGGTCACATAGATATTATGTGGCTAGTGGGAGCTTCTTCCACTATCTATATTTTGAGAACCACAGTACTGCAGAGTGAATATGATTGTAGTCATTACTAGTCCCATCCCCTTCCTTTACAGATAAAGACACTGAGATAACAGAAAAATCTGAAGTGAATGAGTGATTCATTTGAGGTTAGATCCTAGACATCATTCATTACCAGTCCATGGACCATACTGCTTCTCAAACTGTGAAGCCAAAGGACGTGCAAATTTTCTAGAAATGTAGAGGGACAGAAATTTTCTCAGCAGGGCATTAGGGTTTGATAGCCATCATCAATACAAGTGGTGAAAAATTTCTTCAGAAAGGAAAGAGTTTGGCTTCTGCAGACAATTTCTCCCTTTTCAGAAGATGTGTCACTGCAATTAGTTTTCCATTCTGAATCTGCTCAGGGATCATTCAGCTTTTTCCTCTTTAGACTAAACTTGTGATTTCATTGGTATTAGGAACTACTGAGGAGGAAATGCAGATTGATGTCTTACAGTTTGGACAGAGGGCACCGAGAGGTTAGGTGTATTAGCCACAGCCAGGATGTGCTAGAATTGTTAGAAGCAGGATTTAAACACAGATTTTCCTGACTTAAGAGCAAACTCTCTACACAGTGAAGGTCCTCATTCAAAACATATGAATTAAGCACAACATCATGAGTTGGGTAATTTTGTATTTTGCCTCCATGTATAGTGGAATAACTTGCTTATCATCTATATCATTAATAACTTGATAAATACTTTGATTTTTCCTCAGGTGCATCTTCTGCTACAATGCTAATTTTCATTCTTCCAGCTGCTTTTTACCTTCGACTTGTTAAAAAAGAACCTTTAAGATCACCTCAGAAGATTGGGGTAAGTCTACCAACAGAGGATCTTGTGATTTCCTTCAAGCAAAGGTTGATCTTCAACTTTTTACTTATATCAAAAAAGAAAATGCACACATTGTTCCCAAAAAATTGTTGTCATGTTCCAAAGATATTTCTGTTTAAAATATCTCAACTTGGGGTGAGATGCTTTCCTTCATCTACACACACACAAACACACACACACACACACACACACACACACACACATACCCCTCAGAGTCTGATGATTCCAAGTCAAAGATGGCAGACCTGATTTATTCTCCAGTGAGTCATATACACATCAGGGGAACTTTCCTATTACTCATTGTAGACATTTGCACTGAAAGCACAATAAAAACACAGAGAATCACAAAGACTATTTTGGACACCCAGATAATACTGTTAAATACTAATATTAATTATTTAATAGCACCCAATCAATTGATCAATTAATTATTAATTGTTAATGATTAATTGCTTAAATAAAATAATGCTGTTAAAATTTTCCTTCAGAATAAAACATTCCTATTTGTCAAAAATACTGAGGATTTTAATTTTAATTAGGAAGGTAAGCATTAGAAAACTTTATTTCTAACTCATATTTACATAACACTTTAAGTTTTACAAAACACCATTCCTTTCAGGATAAAGAGAGAGAGCTAGAGACAATAGTGTTTGCATGTGGGGGACAAAATAGAATTCTACAGTGTTTCCTAAACCTGAGCTGTATCTGTCACTTCTTGAGGCATGCTTTTCTACCCGAACTGTGGTAAAAAGTGTCTTTCTAATTTTGCCCGAGTCCTTATCTTGGAGCCTTGACTCAGGTCAGTTCCAGACTCTGGGCCATCTTAGTATCATTCTTTCTTCTCCATAGTCTGGCCTCAATTATCAGCAGTTTTTGTTCTTCTTTACTACGTACTACTATATACTACATAAGTGTTTGCCTGCTTTTGGTCAATTAAAATCAATAACGGGATGACGTCATTATTCCTTCTTCTCCCTCTGCTTTCATTTTTGTCTGGGAATCTGGTTCTTGGATCAGCTCTGACTTTAACTATTTGGGTCATTTTTGCAAAGAACAGTCTATGTAAATCCCAGTTTCTGAGAGTCTAAAACATCATCTGCCCCAATCCTCCTATTTTCTACATGGGGAAACATTGACAAAACAAAAGATTAGTTGATCTGTAAATCACAGAACTAGTAGGTGAAAGAGCTAGTATTAGAACCTACTACATAGTGCCACTTAGCTCGTTTTAGCATGACTATACATTGTATAATTTATCTGAACATAAACTAACACATAGAACATTTCCATCAATATTCTTTAACTAATAAAGCACATCAATATTCAATAAGTTGAGAAAAGTTCATCACTTGTCATTAGTGCTGCTTTGTCTCTCAGTGACCTCTAGCAACTCAGTCTACAAAGGCGACAACCTTTTGGTTTATTACGAAACATTAGGACCATATTATGAAATAACATATTTATAATAATAATAATATAATATTTAATTAATAATTAAATAAAAATTACATTAAATTATAATGGATTATTATGCTGGATTGAATTATAACAAATATAATAATTAATAATAATAAATATTTGTAATTTCCATACTACCTCAGTATCTCTACCACGTCCTTTTCAGACTATATTGCAGACACACACACACACAAATATACACAAACTCATATGCACAAAATACACATCACTTCTTACAAAGAAAGGCAGTGATGAGGAAGGATATGCTTAAAAGGTTATACCTGACGACTGGAGAGCAGATACAAATGCATCCCTGAATACATAGGCAAGATGAAAGGAAGAGAATTTATTGAACATATTCGCTTCATTCATAAAAAGATTGCTTACAAATTGAATATTTGTACATTGAATAATATTTTCCCATTGACTTCCATTAAATTTTGGAAATGTCATAGGAATAAAGGATGTGTTGATATTGAAGAAACTTTGGCTTAAATATATAACAAAAACTAAAAACAATTTACTTTTATTTATTATCTATTTATTTACTCTTATTTTAAAAGTTTCAATTTTCTCTTCTATTTATTTATTTATTTATTTAACTTTTTATTTGTTTTGCTTCTGAGAATATGAAATTCTTTAACTGGTTTTCAAATATAGCCCCAACAAGAAGTTGGCCAAGTGAACAAAGCAATCATTGAAATCTTGCATGCCCATTTGAAAGAATACACACATGTAAATATACAACTAAACTAATTTCTATTGCCTTGGAAGTTCTTGATGACTCGGTAGGACTTGGGTTATATAAAACTGATTGGATTTATTCAGATTTTTAGGCAAATTCCATAGTGAGGAGATCCACATGGACTTTTTGGACCATCAGCAGTCCATTTAAGCCATCTCTAATAAACTTCATCAGCACAGATACTTGTTTTCCATTTTACAACCCTTCAATAACTTTGTATATAGTATTCAGGAGTTGCTGTGGTCCTCAAATGGATTAACCTGTACTATAGGCAACTTGGTGATTTCATTGCTCAGAGGGATCTGAAATTCTTCAGGAGAATTATACTGGAAACCTTTAAAACTCTAAAACCCTACCAGAGAGACCATTTCTTTAACTGTTGAGTAACCAGGGTAGCCGTCATGCCTCCAGGGACACCAGAATAGAGGCACTAGATTGCAAATATATTGTTGTCACATTAGGTATAATTTCCTTGTTTTATATATATATTTTATATTTTTATGTGTTACATTTTTACATATAAGCTATATTTTTATATTAAATATATTGTTTATATTTATGT
>NW_025383680.1:0-5427 GCF_016433145.1 Gracilinanus agilis
GAAAGAAGGAAGGGAGGGAGGGAGGAAGGAATGAACTTATTAAGCTCTTACTATGTGCTAAATGCTTCACTAATATCTCATTTGATCTTCACAACATCCCTAGGAGGCAGATGCTATTATTATTCCTGAGGAAACTAAGATGGACAGATGTGAAGTGACTTACTTGTGGTCACACTGCTAGTAAATGTCTGTGCTGTATTTGAGCTCTTCCTAAAGGCTTAATACCTTGTTGCTGATTGAAGAAGGCTTTCTATATTTTGGAGGAAATTTGTTGACTTGAATGTCAGGAATATTGATTTCAAATTCTAGCTCTGTGGTTGACTAGGCTGGGTTCCTGGGGATAGAACCTGGGAGGCTCTGGACTTCAGTTTCCTCAGTGAAATGGGGCTAATAATCCTATCCATTTCTCTCTTAAGGTTGAGATAAAAAGAGCATTTTGTAAATATTAGAGCCATATAGGAAAGTGAGTCAATATTACCATGGAGGTAACTGCTGGACTGAAGACAAAACTAAGACCTTGGTTCAGATTTCATTGTTGATACTTGCTGGTATATGTCCAAATGATTATATCAAGTAAAGTGGAATGATAGGGGAACCAAATGACTGCTTCCCCCCACCCTCATACACACTACACTAGATTGACTTTTAGGATTATATTATCAAAATTTGGAGATACACAAGACCTTAGAAGCTACATAGTTAACCCACATTATTTTATAAAGGTGGAAAATATAAGGAAACTGAGGCTCAGGGAGAAAAAAAACAATAGGATCATAGGACCATAATGAGAGTGATGTTTTTACTATAATTTTTTCAGTAAAATCCATCAATGGTAACTCACTCCTCTAAGGCTTACAAAGCACTTTCCTAATAATGATTGCACAGAATAGGTCATGCCAATATTAGCAACCCCATTTTATAGGTTAGGAAACTGAGCCTGGGGAGGATTAGCACCTTGCTCAAAAATCACATATCTAGAAAGTGCTAGACTCAGGATTAGAATCCAGCCCTTTCCTGGCACCAAGTCTAAGGCTAGGATTCTTTCTATCAAGTCATACTAAACCTCTAGAGGTAGCAATAGGTATAGACATAGAATAGGAAAGAAAGTCAAATTTTACACTAATTCTACTATGTTTACCATCAGGAAAATTGGGACATTGGAAAGAGTGCTGGACTTGCAGTCAGGAGAGATCTGAATTCCACATCTTCACACTAGTTCTGTGACCATGGGCAAGAGTCAGTCTGTCAGCCAGTCAACACACATTCAACAACACATTTATTAAGTATCTATGAATGTATCAAACACTGTGCTAAATATATATGTATATATATATATGTGTATGTATGTAAAATTCAAAGGAAAAGAAAGCCTCTGTCCATTCTAGCCTTTTCTGGTGGAGTTTACATTCCAGTGAAGAAGACTATACCCAAATAACTACAAGATATATACAGAAGAGAGAGGAGGCAACCTCAGAGGAAGCACTAACAGCTGGAGGGACCCTAGAAAAGCTCCTTGGAGAAGGCAGAATGAGTGCAAATAAGAGCTAAAACTGAAGGGGAGGGCATTCTAGGCTTTGAGGACAGTCCACGAAACATCATGAAGCTGGGAAATGGAGTGTCTTGTGCAAGCAGACAAAGTAGTTGGAGAATCAAGAATGAGAGGAAGGTTGAAGTGGCTGCATAAAATCCACCAGAAAAGACTAGAACGGAAAAAAGGGAAAGAAGCAAAAAGGTGAAAAGAATTTCAACAGATGAGTAGGAATAGAAATGTTGATGGAGGTCAAACTTAACTTGGAGCCATATAAGAAAGATGTCGGCTTCCATATATGTGTTGTACACATATATGTGTATGTTGATATATACCTATATGCACTGACGTAGACATTATAACTAAAGCTGAGATCACATCTGAAGTTTTCAAAGCACTTGCCTAAGTCTTATCTCATTTGGATTTGGGATTTGATTGAGTTAGTTAGGGGATTCCTGATGAGAAAAATCCCCCTACAATGCAGAACAGTTTCTATTCTGCCACTTAAAAGTCTTAGTGTTGCCTGGGATGCTGGGAGAGTAAGTGATTTCCCAAGGGTCACACAGATTGTATATCAGAGATGGAACCTGAACCTAGATCTCTCTGAAACTCCGAGGTCAGCTCTTTCTCCACTGTCCCATGACCTCTCTCTTAGAAATTATGAAGTGCAAAACAGAAAAAAGGCCTTGTTTAAGAAGCCAAAAGTTGAAATTCCCACAAGAATTCAGTGTTCTGAATATAATAATAGCTAACATTTATGTGACACTTAAGTGTTTTTGTTTTCTATGAAAAGGTGTAAGTTATTTTAGGATAAGAAATTTGCTGCCTCCCAGAATCCAGAGACTGAACTCCTTGTGGAAGATGCCATAGAGATGCCCGCAGAGACCACACGCTGCTCTGGGAGATCCTGAGAGGGCCGAATGTGCAGAATTGGACTTTGGGGGGTTGAATTAATTTGTTTTGTAAAATGCATTTGTTTTGTTAAATGCTTTTATTTTGTATGTTGTATTCAAAGGAGATTGCCCCCTGGTTTTTGTAAAAAGCACCAAGCATTAGTTTTCTTTTGTTGTTTATTTCTTCCCATTTAATTGTAAGTTTATTTGTGTTTTTCTGGATCCATTGAGGAGACCAGTCTCCCAATGGATCCCAGGGGGTAATGTGCGTTTTGAAGTGGATCTAAGCCCTGAGAGACTCCATCTCTCCTAGGACTCTCTACTACAACTTCCTCCGACACATCCTGCTTCCTTTGTGGAAGGTGTCAGGGGGAGAATAAAAGAGGAGAGAAGCATGGGTTTGGGTGCCTTTTTCCCCTAACCTAGGTGAAGAGCTTTGGTTTCTGCCTTGCTGCCAAGATCTAATTTTCCCTGGCTTTCCTAAACTTTCCCTTCCTAACCCTATGTAAACCTACCTTTTTCCCTGGAGCCTAGCATGATTTAATCGGCTCCCTACAAAAACCCTGGTCAATTTCCCTACTGCCTGGGGGGCACCCCAGCTACCTTCCTTCCCTTCCTTTCCCTACCTTTCCCTCCTTTTTCACTACCTCACTTACTATGTGCCAGGCACTGTGCTAAGTGCTTTACAAATAATATTTGAGTCGATCTTCAGAACAACTCTGGGACATGGGTGCTATTATTATCCCTATCTTACAGATGAGGCAGATAAACTAAATTATTTGCCTACAGTAAGTTTCTGAGGCGGGAGTTGAACTCAGGTCTTCCTGACTCCAGCCCTTCATTCCTTTTGCTCTGCCATCTGGCTGTAGATGTAGGGTATAAATACACACACACACACACACACACACACTGTGTGTGTGTGTGTGTGTGTGTGTGTGTGTGTGTGTTGCTTTTCCCCCTTCCTATTTTCAAGGGAGATCAAAAGTCTCAAGATAGAAAATTTGGGGGACTCATAATTCAGAGAACCCTTGGCATTTTTCTAGAAACTTAGTCACTAAACTGATACCAACTAGATAGATATTAATAATGGAAATTAAGTAGGGAGCTACAAGGACTTTCTAACCTTAAGTGGAAATAAGGCCAAGGTGACCAGGAAGTTGAGGCTAAAAAATAAACTTAGACTGAAGGTGTTTGCTGAAGATGCTCTGTCTTCCTAAGATCTGGGCATCTGAACTGAATAATCTCTTTTTGGAAAAGAGATGGTCATTCTGACAAAGGTTCAGAGAAATGGATGTCCTCATAATAGGAGGAGAAACAACTACAGGATTGCCCTAATCCAATGACTGGATACCTGAGGTTTTTGCTTTTCTAAAAGAGCCATACAAAAAGCCTTGGGGCTTTAAATTAACAACCAGGATGGCAAAGCCCATCCTTCTTCTCCTGGGGATGAGGTAACATCTAAGTTAAGCTCTCCAGGTCAAGTCGGAAACTGGAAGTAATAAGAAGGTCCACCATCTTGTGCTCAGTTGAGCCACATGGCATTGACCAATAGCATCTATTGGAGAAGTTGGCCACCACAATATTAAGTGGCGGCCATATGAAAATGGCAGGGAACAATGCCCCCCAAAGACTCCATGACATATTCATGTACCAATAGAGACTACAAACCCAACAGAGATTATCACTCAAGACTAGTAAGGAGCAAACCCAGCAGGAGCTGCATAATGGTGCCACTAGAAGATATCAGGGCACTGCAGCAACAGAAGTGCTAGCTGCTCCTCCACGGATATGCCAGAACAACAGTGTTCTATATGTGACTGACCCTTCATGTATCTCTTCTACATGTGTTCATTCTTCCCACTGGTGATATATATTTATCAGAAAGTTAGAATCCCAGATCGACGGGGGAAATTTTTTTTTTGCTACTTTCCCTGCTATGCAATTTCATGAAATGCCTTTGCTTAGAATTAATTGTGGGGCTTCCGGGTTAAGATGGCGGCAGAGTAAGAAGCAGCTCTTAACGTCTCCTGACCAAAACACACAAAACTCCTCAAGGGGACATAAAAACAAGTCCAGACGAACGGAGGAACCCCACAACAGGGCACAGCGTGGAAGGTACATGGAATCGAGACATTTCCAGGCTATAAAGGGCTCTCACTAAATCGCGGGCTGAGCAACCACCCCACCCCCACCCCCTCCACACTCATCTATAGCTCCGAACCCAGCTAAAAAGAAATAGGGCAAGTTTGGGGCACCCATCGAGTCATCAGCAGCTCTGGGACCTGTTCCTGAGAGCAGCAAGACTTAGGACCCCATTAAGTCAAAAAACGCACGTGAAATCTGAGCGCGCGGGAGCAGGACGCTGGGCGCAGAGCGCAGGCTGAGCAGAGGCGTGGGTGGAGGCAGACACAACCAGGAACTAAAGCCTAAGTGGGGAACCAGTGCAGACGGGTATACGACTGTGGAAGCAGCGCCCTGAGACTTGTAAAGAAACCTCCGGCAGAGGATCAAGCAAGAGGGCCCACCAGGGGGCTTGACCTTGGAAAAAACCAGAACTCAGACCTCAGGAGCCAATAGATCGCGAACAGACACTGAGCCCGAGGATAAAGCTGAGAAGCTGCTGGGCTAATTTAGTGCCATACCTATCAAGCTACCAAAAAACTTCTTTACTGAATTAGAAAAAACTATAACAAATTTCATCTGGAAGAACAAAAGATCCAGAATTTCAAGGGAAATAATGAAAAAAAATGCGAAGGAAGGGGGCCTAGCAGTACCAGATATTAAACTATACTATAAAGCAGCAGTCATCAAAACAATATGGTACTGGCTAAGAGATAGAGAGGAGGATCAATGGAATAGACTGGGGATAAATGACATCAGCAAGACAGTGTATGATAAACCCAAAGAGCCCAACTTTTGGGACATGAATCCACTATTTGACAAAAACTGCTGGGAAATTTGGAAAACAATATGGGAGAGATTAGGTCTAGATCAACATCTCACACC
>NW_025383681.1:0-4486 GCF_016433145.1 Gracilinanus agilis
CACACACACACACACACACACACAACCTGGACTTTATCAAACGAATAAATGTTCAGTAATTTGGGAAACACGTTCCTTCTTCTTTGAAAGATTCTTTCTCCCTGTAATGAGTAATGGAGGACTTTTTAAACAATAGAACACTTTGAAAACCCGATAGATCATGAAATCATTAATTTCTGCTATTATTTCCTTTGACACTTTTCTTAGCAGTGATTTTGCCACATTAACATACTTTCTCAGGATTAAATGATTTTAAAGGATTAAAATGTTAATTAAAAGGATAATAGAAATATCAGTTGATGAAAAGGCCAAGGTAAGCATTGGTCCTTTTTAACTGGAAACTTGTACTGCTTCTTTTTTCCCAAGGAAAAACCATTTGGAAGCTGGTGGTTCAAAAGGAAGGAAATGATGGAACTAACAAGGATTTGTTTCTTTAACTGTTTGAGAATGAACATGTTTATGCTTTGCAAAAGGGATCTTATGTCTTTGAAAATTCTAAAGGTCATTGTTGATGGGACTGATAGATATTGTGTGTGTGTGTGTGTGTGTGTGTGTGTGTGTGTGTCTGCAGAGTTTTGTAAGAATTCTATTTCAGAAGAGAGAAGATGTAGGGAAAGAAGGTGCGGGGTGGGCTGAAGGAAGGGCCAGAAAATTCCATGTGAACAGTTCAGCTGCAATAATCTCTTTTCTCTTTCTGGTCCAAGCTACACATGAGAGCACTCTGGTGTCTTTCATCATTATTTGTCACCCTTTTGTGCAGAGCAACTTATACCCACGGCCATTCCAGCAATTACAATTTTAAAAAGCATTCAACATTATACTCATTGAATACTCCTGAGACCAGTACCATCAAGTGCCAAGCCACCTATTGAATGCTGGTTATCTAATGCCATTAGAGCTCTGTAAGTGTTCTATGAAAAACAAATAAATTGTTACATGTAGAATCTAAAGCATGATTAGAAAAGACAAAATCTCTGAATATGTCGATAGGAATAATAGTCTACAAAGGCTTTTTATTGGTAATGTATATAGGAGCCTAAGAAAAGTATAATGATTAGGATTTAGCTTAAAAGCTGCTAGAATTCCAAATTTAGTAGTTTTATAAACTCAGGGAAAAATCAAGTAGAAAAAAAAAGAAAACAAACAAGCAAACTCTCAGCCCTGAGAATATTTCCCTGATTATAACAATCAGCCTTTTTGCTTAGGATTTTCACTGTTTCAGCACTTCTTAAGTACTCTTATCTACACTTCTTTTGGAGGAAGGAAATAATTTAAAAAAATATGACAAATCGACAAACTAAAGAAAAATGAAAGTAAAAATAAATTATCCATGAACTTAGGATCTTACTCACAAACATAAATAGAATCAGTGTTAGTACAAGGATTATGATCTGAGTTTTTGATTCAAGATCACATGTTATTTATGATAGAGGTGGAAAAGGAATACTGAATGGCAAAGTATTCTTTTCCTTATGTATTCTGTGTATGTGTGTGTGGTTTCTGACTGTTTTAAATTTACTAACTTTAGAAGTGATTGTTATTTTTGAATCACAGTATTTAGGGTTTTCTCACTTGACATTCTACCTCTGGAAAAATTTTGTATTTTGTTATGTTCTCTACTAGCAGTTGGTATTCATTCCACTGACTACTTTTGTCTCCTGTGTGATTCTTGTCTTGGACCTCTCACAAAATCTTTCATAGAAGATTCATCCAGTACCCTGAAGACCCATCTCTCACTATTTTGTAGAATCATAACATCATAGATTTTACATCAGAAGGGACTTTCTAGGGCATCTAACATAGTTTCTCATTTTATAGATGACAAAATGGAATGTGGGGGTGATTAGAAGAGTCACCTAAGGTAACACAGGTAGTAAATGCGCGAAACAGGATTTGAACTAGGTCCTCTGTCTCCAATACTCATTTTTATCCAATGTCTTATTTTTATGGGTGCCAAAGCATCACTTGGGTTGTCTAGATAATTCTATCATCTAAGATTCACTGTAAGTGTAGTCTGTGACTATTTTGGTCAGTAATGTCTTTAATGTCATCTAGGGTAAGTAGTGTCCAATTCAAATAGAAACAAATCTTCCTGGGTAGCATAGTAACTCAGAAAAAAATAGCAAATTCACATTATCTGTGTTGTGTTACATTATATTTTTATTTATTTTAAAAAATATCTCCAAATTTTATTTTAATCTCCTTCATCCTATACTTGGGAGTGAGTATGACACATATAATCTAGGTATTATATTGCTGTTTGCTTATGCCTACCATATATTTTGGGGGAGGACAGTTTTTTTAAAATCATCACTATCATCACCAATACACACTGGGGATGTAATATATGCAGTGTCCTGCTAAGGACACAAGAAGGTATATAGCAAGATCCTAGTCCTCTTAAGTTCAAGAGAGAGGATTTAATTTTGTAGATATTGATCTTATCAGTATGGGTACTTCTTCAATGATATAGATTGCAATATGTCCATGCCATTCATTCTGTGTGACTTTTGTCCATATTCTTCCATTAATCCTCCATAGGGGGTCAATCTGGCAGTAGTTTTCAGGCTGGATTAAAGAAAGGAGAGACTAGAGGTAGAGAGACTAATTAGAAGAAAATTATTGTATGATGTGATGAGGGCCTGGGTTGGAGTGGTGGCTGTGGAATAGAAAGGAAGGAATTGAGAGAGATTATGAAGGGGATTTCAATAGAAAAGGGAATAATCAATATGATTATAAATTTTGTCTTGGGGACTTGTGAAAAGATGATGTTTTTGATGTAAGCTGAAAAGTCTAGCAGGAAAACTGGTTTTGGGGGAAAGATACCAGTTTAATTTTATGCATTTAAATGAGAGGCGAAAGAGGAATAACTAGATAGTGGTATGCATAGAGCTGCTGGAGATGTGGGGCTAGAAGTCAGGAGAGTGGTCAGAAACTGGAGGAAGCTATATATGTGTTCCTTGAGCTTCTTATCCTACTGAGACTAGTTGATACAGTGTGGACCTAGGTTTTGGCTGGGTCTTCATCTTCCTTGAGATGTTTGACCCACTATGAGTTTATGTTGTGGTTGGGGACGACATTTCTGCTTTATCATCTGGGAGCATTTTGGCCACAGAGAGGATAGCTTTGACAGAGTGTTGCCATTCTGTTGCTCAGCTCTCCTGAGCTATAGAAGTAACTATGCTGTTTTGAGGAAGGTGGGTTTGATGTAGCCTTTCGAGTCAAAAGGGAGAATTAATTTCTTTATTTTTAGCTTGTCCATTTGATCCTTCACATTGAAAAGAAAACTGTTGGAGGATTTTGTATTGTTTTTACATCTTCCGGGATAATAAAAATACATCATTTTTTCTAAACCATAAAAATTGAATAAGAAATTTGTTTGTATTCCCAAGGACATTTTTTTCCCCTCATTTACGCTTCTTTTTCTTTCCCATCTGGGACAAACAGTACTAATTTTAATAGCGAGGCTGGGTTAGGCTAGGTGCTTCTGTAATTGAATAATTATTCACTTGGATTGTTTATAAATTTTTATTTTTTCTTACTGCGGGTTATGAAAATTTATGTGATTTGTAGATCATAAGGCACCTAGCTTAGTGTCTTGCATGCAGTTGGTACTTAATTCATATTTGTCGGGTGGAATGAACAAATTATCAGTAGGGAGTGGCTCACTACTTGGCTTTAAATTTGTTAAATTTTCTTGAATTCTTAATTGTTTGCAAAAGATGTCAGCTGCAAGACCGGTGGACTTGGGGAAAAGAAGATTACATTCAGATTGGCCCTATGTCTATTTTCAGTGTGAAAGGAACTGGCGTGAGTGTTGGGAACACTTGAAATTATGCATTCTGCATAAAAATGAAGTAGTGCCATTACACACAATGCTTACAGTTTTTTTTTTCAAGAAAAGGACATCATATCCAGAACCTGTTGAATAAGAAGCAAGAACAACCAATGAGAAATACTTGTGTGGCACAAATATTAGAATGGATTAGATTGGACCATTGCCCAGGTGGAAGTCTTTCCAATTTCAACTTGGTAAAAAAGAAATTAAAAAGTTTTATTGACCTGCTCCCTCCACCCCCAACAATGCTCTTAAGTGAAATGGAAGGGAGAAGAGTCAGAAATCTAAATGTATTTTGCTTCTACATGAGCAAATAATATACATGAATGTGTCATCTGACTTTGTCCCAAACACAAATGAGGTGGGAAAAGTGTCCCCCACCCCCAACTATTAGTTGGAATCTTCCAGTTCTATTTTTACTTCTGCCATTTGAGTCCAAATCTAACATTTCACTTTGTAGTGCTATGTTGTTTATATAGTGGCTGTATTGCCTTTATTTCTTTTTCTTTGATAACTGAATCTTGTTAAGAAAGAGCAAGTCTAGGTTCAAATTCTAATTTTGACCAATTATTCACTATGTGACATTGGGCTAACCTTTTAATTTCTTTCTTTGTTTCTTTGATTGTTCCTTCCTTCCTTCCTTCCTTC
>NW_025383682.1:0-7412 GCF_016433145.1 Gracilinanus agilis
CCCCCCCCCCTTTTTTATAGGTATAGGCAGGGGTCAGCATGATAATTTAAGAAGGGTTGGCATAAAGATTGTTGGCTTCCCACAGAGCTAAAATGAAGAAATGACTTATTTTACCTCCACCTCTGAGAAGGAGTAGAGAACAAATCAATATGTTGCAGTAGAAAGAGTACTAGTTCTAGAGTCAGAGAACCTGAATTCCAATTCTTGTTTGGAGGCTTATCATCTGTGTGGCCTTGGAAAAACTGCTTAGCATCCACTGGGATTCAGTTTTCACATCTGTAAAATGAGACAATAGGACTAGATGATCCTTAAGGTCCTTTGCACCTTTGGATTCTAAGCAGACAAAAAGCCTGGGATTTTAGGAACACCCCTAACACTTGACTACAGTGGGAAGATGAGGAAATGCAAGCTGATATAAGATCCATGATTACAGTCAAATATCCCAAATAGCAGTTTTCACTCTTCAACTAACCCCTTGCTCACTGGTAGGACTTACATTCTTATACTTTCTGTACCCACAGACCCTGAAATAAGAGGGAGAAATCAACTAGTCTTGCTCACAGGGCTGACAATGCTGGAGAGAGAAGGGTTAACTCTTGGGCTATCTCAGCAATTCTTTTCTCTCAGGTGAAATCAATACAATTCCTGGGGATGCTAAGTAACCTTGAAATTCTACGAACACCCTTTAAATTCTTCAGTTCTCCAAACATACTAAGAAGCATTTTTTTTCTGGCCATTAAATAGGCCAGTTTGACCTATCTAGTACCAAGGGAATAGTTTCATCAACTAGGAGGAGTTGGATCATTATTTTTTAAACCAGGGTATTTTACAGGAAATTTAATTCATCAGTTCCTATCCCATGTGTAGTTAAGACACCATTCAGGTCTGCTTATGACCAAAATGCCTTTGAGGCATTCTCAAAATATATCCCAGCTCTCTAAACACCCCCCCCCCAAAAGAAAATCACATTCTCACAACATTCCAGAATAAGAAACTAAATGGGATTAGATACAAATTTAAATCCAAAGACATCATTTAGTTGAAAATTTGGAAGCTCAATATTCTGCCTTCCTACATATTTATATATATGGCATTATATAAATGCAAGAAATATTTTATACAATTCTGTAGAACACTTCATTTATACATAACAAACAATGCTTTTAGATACTTCATGCTGATACTCTGAATATTAAACCTGTGAACTAGGTAGGATACTTTTTTAAAAAATCCTAGAACAAATGTTGCACTTGCGATCATCAATTTGATTGGTCCCTCCACCCCTACCAGAAGGGCATGTTGAACAAAGATATCAAAATCAAAGAGGAACAGATCCTTGCTAGCCACATATTGGCTTAGAAAACCACAAATTAACATTATCTATATTTTATATTTATTTATTTTCTTTAATTTTTCCCAATTATATTTTAATATAATTCAACTTCCTATAATAGAGCATTTTATAGGCCGCTTGTGGCCAAGGTGGTAAATTTGATAATTCTGAAATAGATCAACCCCATCATTTTATAAATGAGGAAAGTGAGGCCAGGGAGATTAAAAGACTTGAAGTTGGTCTGGTAGGTGGTAGTTGGAAGATTTGAACCCAGGCTCTCTGATTCCAAAGCCTCTATGTTCTTTTTATACCTCATTTTTTTGGAATACATACTCCTTGATAAGGATTTACTTTGTCTTTATATATACTGGGAAATGAATTTCAACATCTCCATATATTAAATAATAATGATTTATTTATTTGAGAATTTAGACTACACATTGATATTTTATATTAATCATTATATACATGACAACTGTCAGTATAAAATTATTTTATCTCAATTTTTGTTTGCTTAAATACTTAACTTTTAAATTTAGCTCACAACCAATAAACATGCTTCTATCTAATCTGACCATAAACTGTATAGTGTGTCCTGAAACGACATGTGTGTCTTGTTTAGAGCTGACCCTGGCAGAGTATGATATTAATAGGTTATTGACTTGTAAGGTCTTAAAGAGCCAAAGGGAACATCAGTTGCCGTCACTGCAATGCACTGGAGGTTTGTTTCATTGATTGGTCTGTTTAACCCATCATCTCCAGGCATTTAAACAATGATATACGCTTGACAAACCTAATATTTCATTTTCTATCTGGGGACCACAGAACAGAAATTAAAGGGAAGAAAGACAAATGGACAGATATACAAGCAGAAAATGATGATAAATGGGAGAGGGAAGGAAGAGACAAATACAACCTAGACCAAAATTTGGATCAGTAAATGCTGCAGTTAGGAAATGTACAGTCTGCTACAAATTTAATTCCTGAGAGGGGGCAGGGGCAAAGAAGTAGCATTTCTAAAGTTAGATGCATTTATAAAATGGTCACTAGACACAGTATGATACGCACATATACATATATATATATGTATGTATATATATACTGTTTTGATTCATGCAGTTATTATGGAAAAAATGATTTTTACTCCTAAGCTCTGTTCTTATATGTCTCAAAAATAGAGAAAGTCTCTGTATTTTACCAGGGCTTGGCTTTTTTCAAACCCTAAAGAAGTCAGTGGGTCATGGTGTGCAATTTCCCATATTTAGTTTGGTTTTCTTTTATTACCAATTGGTAATATTTTCCATTTAGGAAAAGAGGCGCTTTTAAAAATTGACTGTCCCATTGTGACTTACTTTGACTTGATGAGACTTTACATGATAGAGGACCCAGAAAAAATAATAAATACGTAGGATAAAACATTTCTCAAATATTGAATATTCTTGGGACTTGTTGGGATCTAAAGTCCTTCCTGTTTATTCATGTTCCTTAGTTATAAAGAATGTTATTTCATAGGATGTCTTAAGAACACAAGATGAAAAGAATCCATAGAATGATGGACTATATATTCAGTTTTCCTCATCTTCATTTATTATCTTATAAGAATAAGAAGATATTGGAAAAATTAATAGTTCCATAACCATATAGTAATAATAGTGTTCCAATGTTGAATATATATATATGTATATATAAAACACTTTGAGATATTTAACCAGATGAACAGATACCTTCAATTTATCTATCAACATTAATGATTAATTTTAATTAACTAATTATTGATTATTTTATTAGAAATATTTCTTGCCTTCAATGTAGATGTAATGACCAAGAAATAATTAGAGGAAAATATGAGATGATCTATGATTATAAATTTATTTGTATGATGCAGACTACAAGTATACTAAGAGTTCAGATAAAGAAAAGATTAGTGCAGACTGAAGTAGATGGATGGGCCTTGAGTTGAATTTTGGTGGATAGGTATCATTGGTTAATTTTTTTTGTTAGAGGAGGAGGAGTAGAAAAGGAATTGACAGAGATACTAGTAAAGGCAACATTATAGAATTGAGATTTAGTGCATGTCTGGGTTGGTAAGGAGACATGTCTGGAGAAGAGAAACATATTTGTATTCACATAAATATATTTACATTTATAGAAAAATCTATATTTGGCAGTTATTTTGTAAGCTACATTTACATGACATTTTTAGGTTTTCAAAGCAAGATATTGAGGAGTACAGGGGAAAGAGCACTAGACTTGGAACTTGGTCCAAATATTCAGATTTCTTTTTTGTGACAGTCTTTCTGTGCCTTTGGCCAAGTAAGTTAATAATGCCAATAATTACACAATGTTTGTAGGCATTTAAAGGAAGTGGTTGATTCCTAACATATTTTATTAGATGGATGCATTAACATGGTTAAATGCTTCTTTTAGTTTTGTGTTACCAGTACAGTACTTTCTAATTTTCATGATAGTTAACACATACTATAGGACCATAATTAAGGGTTATTTAAAGGTATGTCCTTGTTTCTCCTAGAATAATTAATTTTAAAATGGCTAAAGTGCACTTTTGATGTACTTGAGAGGAAAATATTGAAAGATACTAAAATGATTTAGGTCACATTTCAAGAAAATTCAAAGAAATTATAATGAAGATGTCCTTTAGGATTCTGGGACTTTTTTTTGGCATTTTACAAAATCTGAAGCTGAACAGGTATAGTTGTTTTTTTTTGCAGGAAAGACTTTTGTTCTATAATATTAGTTGCAAAAGGGACTTGATATTAACTTGAGAATATCTAATTCCTAGAGGAAGTACAGAGGAAAACTATATTTCTAGGCTCATAAGTGAGCAATGAACCATCTTGTAGTAGTCTCACATGATAGAGTATATTACATATCTGAATAGACAGTTTAAAATAAGAATGACAGACATATCCTATAAAGCCCACGCAATACTAATATATAGGGTTTATTTCAATTTGATAAAACTTTTTGATTATTTCTCAGTTTTTGTTATTATGGTATTACATAACTTGTTAACTGAATGGAAAAAAAATCTGTTGCAATGCTGGCGTCAGTAACTCAAAGACATTGGTTTGAATTTCAAAGTAGTCTTTTTCTTGGGGTACAGATTATGTGTGTGTGCATATGCACATGTGTGTTTTTGTGTCTGTGATGGCCAGGTTGTGCCTGAAGAACAGTGAGAAGCTGTTCTTTCTCATCATTTTTATTCCATAGGAGACAAATGGAGGTAATGAAAGACCATTCATGAATATACTATACAATGAACCATACAAATGATAATTGTAAATATCAAGATACATTTAGTGTTAGACATTACAAATTTTAATGCATCAGAAATCAATCTTGAACACATATTTTCATATAGAGACAAATATATGTAAATAGAAGGAATGTTGAGCACAGTACATTGTAATTATCTGAATATTGAGGAATGACCAGATGAGTACTTGTGGTACTCTGGGACACACAAAATGCAAAAAGATGTAGAGGAAGGTCTTTAACTTGTTAGGTAGGTTCTTAGGAAAGGGCTCATGGGAGAACAAGATGAAGAACTGCAGGTTCTGGGATGGTAAGCTAACTGCACAGGAGAAGACAATGCTATCTATGAGATCTTGAATCCATGGAAATACTGAAAAGGAAGTCTTAGTGAAGTTACAAGAAATGTATGAATTTTCATTTAAGGATGGAGACAAGGGAAACAATAGTATTTTTTTCTTTCTTTAAAGTAATCTTCAACAGAGGGCAGCCAGGTGGTGTAGTGGATAGAGTACTGGCCTGGAATCAGTAAGATTCATCTTCCTAGGCTCAAAGTAAGCTTCACACAGATATTAGCTGTGTGACCATGGGCAAGGCACTTAACCATGTTTACCTCAGTTTCTCATCTGTTAAATGAGCTGGAGAAGGAGAAGACAAACCACCCCATTATCTTTGCTAAGAAAGGAAGAGGAAAAAATGACTGAAAAAAACCCAATAATGAATGAAATTTATTTGGAGGGTGGGATAGCTAGATGGGGGCAATGGATAGAGCCAGCCCTGGAATCAGAAGGACCTAAGTTCAAATACAACTGTAGACACTCACTAGCTATGTGACCTTGAGTAAATCACTTATCCCTGTTTGCCTCAGTTTCCTCATCTATAAAATGAGCTGACGGAAGAAATCATGAACTACTCCAGTTTCTTTGCTAACAAAACTTCAAGGGGGGTTTTTGGAGAGTGGGCATGACTAATCTAAAAAAATCTTAAACATATTCATTATAGACTTGGCCCTCTTAATAAAATAAAATTACGCAATAACTTCTTTGGGAAATTTTCTCAATTGCTATTAGATAACAGCAATGAATAATAGTAATAATAATAATGAAAATGAAATACATATTTTGACATCTGTAATGAAGAAAATATTAAAATCACTGATAGTGAAAGTAGAAATAAAGAGTGCATTGAGCAATAAGAAGCACCTGCCATCTTTCATTAGAGACTAAATAAAATTCTTCATTGGAATTTGCAACACTGCTTGTAGTTCATCATATTACTCTTATAGGGTACAAACAGCCATGTAATTAGAATGTATCAGCAGTATTACACGCTTATTTGTACCCTGAAGATTAGATACCAATTGGATGTTATCATTTAATGGCAAGTGTAATTACGAAGAAGATTCTTCTCTGCATCTATGCGTTTGCACAGTTGAATGCTGCTACAACTATATAATTATTCTACAGTGAGCTTATATCTGTATTATTATTTAATAATTACATCCATGTAGGATACAATGAGATTATACTTAGGTCTCTGTTAAAATGAATGCTTGGGTACCAGAGTAATATGCAACAACTTAAAATTCTGACACTTTCTATTTTTAATACTAATTGCCATCTCATGTTTCAACAATAAGATACCAAGTTTTTTGGAACATATGTGTATTTTGGCTTCAAGATTTTAAATTTTGACATAATAATAGTAATAACACCATATGGACATAGAGTACCACTTATTCTCAAAGTACTTTCAATCAGATTAACCTCACAGTATCCCTATGAAGTATTATGGGACAGGTATTAGCAAACTCATTTACAGATAAAGTATCTGGGACACAGAGAGGTCCAGCAAGTTCCTAAAGGTGATCACAGGAACAAGAGCTTAGGGCCTTCTGAGTCCTAGACATGAATATTATGCAACAGTTAAGTGCATAATTATCATACTTGGCACAAAGGCTATTTGTAAACAGTATTCACTAAAATTCTCTATAAATTTATAGAAGACCAATCTATGAGCTAAAAGCTATGTACATAAGACACATTCAAATGCCTTGCTGCTTTCAAATTTCAAAATCCAGATTCATTGCACCTAGGTTATTAAAGACCTTGCCTCTGAAATTCCTGATATATTGATAGTAATCTTTAAAAAATGTTTGAGTGTGTTGAGAGCTGCTTTAATAATAGATATAAGTGAATATTTCTCTTGATTTTCAAATTAGGATCTTCTAATTTCATAAAATATAAACTATTAATTAGCTATATATAGATCTCTGGAAAAATTCCATAATAAACTACTAAACAAATAGCTTATGAACACTTAACAAGGGTTAGGGATCACCAGAAACCAACATGGGTTCCAAGAGAATAAGACATGATAAACTAGCCTTATTTTATTTTTGGCAAGGGTTATCATACTTATATGTTATTTAATATTTTAGCATCAGCAAAGTCATTAACAACATTTTTCATGATATATTTGATTTAGAAGTGTGAGCTGAATGTGATAGTAAGGTACATTCATGGTCCATTAAATAGCTCTGTTGTCTTATTGTTGTCAACCCAGAAGGTCTCTCTATATGAAATGCCAGAGGAGTCTTTTCTGGTTTCATTCCTAATTGAAATTGTTATCAATGACTTGTATGAGGTCAAAGAAAAATAAATCCATAATTATATGAAAAGTAAATCTCTCTGAAACACCATTTAAAATCACCCTAGACAATATAAAATACTTAGGAATCTATCTACCAAAACAAACACAGCAATTATATGAAAACAACTACAAAACACTTTCCAAACAAATAAAA
>NW_025383683.1:0-3761 GCF_016433145.1 Gracilinanus agilis
TCCCTTTCCTTCCCTTTCCTTCCCTTTCCTTCCCTTCCCTCTCCCCTCCATTGGACATCCTAGGTAACACTGATCACACATGAGGTTTTATACCTCACTTGATGTCATTCCTCAGAAGATGGCATTGAACAGAGCAGTCTCCATAGTTGCATATGTCAATAGAATCTTCTATAATTTCAGGGGATATATGAGAGACAATTTCTTTGTGAGAAGACTATTTGAGGCTTTGTTTTGTTCTATTGAGTCAAATGGACCCATAAGAACCTTATATTCTCTGTGTTTCTCAGTCAGTCATATGACTATAAAGATGTCATCTGCTATAGAACTACAGGGTTCCAAATCTAGGGCTATAAGGAATGTTGGGAGGCACCTGGTTCATTATTATAAATGAGGAAACTAAGGCCTGGAGAGGTTGAATGCCTCTCAAAGGATCACAAAATTAGTAAGAGGCCGAGTTGGGATTCAAATCCTGGTTCTGACTCCAAATCCAGGTCTCTTTCTAATGCTTCAAGCTGCCTAGCTAAAATTATCCATGAAAGCCTGCCAGTTTCCTTCTTGGGTTTTCTGCCATGTACACATAGACTGTTCTCATCAAGGTTTTTAAGAGCTGACAACATAGGCTAGTGAGGTTATTCTAGGAGAAGTCTGCTGGGGGGGGTCACCTTATGTAACCCATCTTCTTGGTATTACATTTACACAGGAAAGTATTCTAGGAAGCTCAAAGAAAGGTTCAAAATTGCAAACCCGATAATGACAACTGTGTATTAGATGGTCAGGAGTGGCTCCTAGAGAAATAATGCAAATCTAAAAAAGACCTCTGCAGCTATCTCCCAATTGATAAATGGTCAAAACATATGAACAGACAGTTTTTGGATAAAGAAATCAAAGATATAGCCATATGTATGCATATGAAAACATGCTCTACTCACTACAAACCAAAACAACTCTGAGATATTCTCACATCCATCAGATGATGATAAAAGGAAAAAATGACCAATGTTTAAAAGGGATATGGAAAATGGGGATACTAATACACTGTTGGTGGAACCGTGAATTGATCCAGCCATTTTAGAGATCTAGAATCATGCCCAGAGAATTATAAAACTATGACCCTTAGACCCAGCAATTCCATGGCTGCTTCTATTTCCCAGAGATCAATTAAAAAGGAAAAGAGCCTATATGTTCTGAAATACTTACACCAACTCTCTTTGTGGTGGCAAAGTACTGGAATTTTAGGGGATGTGTGACTTTGAGAAATTGCAGAGTGGAATTCCAGTTGCAAGAGAGTTGGTCAAGCCTCAGCTGAGAATTCCAGGGGGCCCTCTGAGAACTCTGGGGTGAGGGGGCAGTTTAAGGCAGTTAAGTGCAAGTTGATTCCTGGGGGTTGAAGTGAGCATGTCACTCTCTTTGCTGATCCCAGATCTTGGGGTCCTTGAAAGCTGCCAACCTTGCTTTAGCCTAAATAGACCTTCAATCAACCTCACTATTACCTCAAATTAGTTGTTTAGGAGATTATCTATTAGGTTAGAGAGCTAAATAGCAAACCAAGATACCTTTCCCCTCTGGGGGGAGGGGCTGCTTGGACCTAACAGTTTAGGGCTTTCCTGACCTTATTTTATCCTTGTTAAATCTCCCCTTCCTTCCCTTCCCCATATATCATTAAACCCTTCATCGTTTGGGAGCTGTGCCTGGTTATTATTTAGGGGAATACTTATACCTCCTCAAGCTGAGTTCCTCCTGCCGTGTAGCCCCAAAAGCAAGTCCTTCCCTCTGTACCTGAAAGCTTAAGACATTGAGCTTTCACTATTCTCTCCTACTCAAACCTGTGGGGAAATAGTTTAGAGAAAGTTAATATCCCTAGAAGTGTTGTCCTTCATAGTTTCCTGACTGAGCCCAGAAGATAACAGTTCAACCTCCATTTGTAACTGATTCCTAACAGCTTGGTTGGAGGGGGGAAGTAAAGGAGTACTCCCAAGATTGTGCCCCTCCCTTTTCACTCAAGCCTGCTGAGAGCCTGTGTGTGTGCTCTCCATATACTAAGGGACAATCAAGTCCTGATTGATACAGACCACTGGCATTTTTTACAACTTCCCACGAATATCACTGTTAAAACCAATATAACAGATGTCTGTCAATTGAAGAATGGTTGAGCAAATTGTGGTGTATGATTATGATGGAATAACCCTGTACTGCAAGAAAATGATGAGCAGATTAATTTAAAAAATTTGGAAAAATCTACATGAAATAATGAAGAATAAAATAAGTAGAACCAAGAAAACATTATGTACACCTATGGAATTAATACTTGAAGAATGACTTGTGAACATCCACCTCCAGAGAAAGAAGTAATAAATAGAAACATGAAAGATATAATTTATATATCTATATCTCTATGTCTTTATCTTTTCATTGAATGAAGTCTTCCGTGATCTGAGAAGGGGAGGGAGGGGCCAAGATATCTTGGAATAAATAATATTTTTTAAAAGTTGGGGGCAGCTGGGTAGCTCAGTGGATTGAGAGCCAGGACCAGAGACAGGAGATCCTGGTTTCAACTCTGGCCTCAGACACTTCCTAGCTATGTGACCCTGGACAAGTCACTTAAGCCCCACTGCCTAGCTCTTACTGCTCTTCTGCCTTGGAACCTATACACAATATTGATTCTAAGACGAAAGGCAAGGGTTTTTAAAAAGTTAATGTAATTGGGAAAGATTTAAAGAAATAGATAAAGATATCTATTTTTTAAAAGACCCCTGCAGGAAATCCCTAAAGGCTCCCCAGGCTTGGTAAAAGTCCACTTTGGGATCTTTAAAAAACAAACAAACCCTTATTTTCTGTCTTAGTATTATTTCTAAGATGGAAGAACAACAAGGGCTAGGCAATTGGAGTTAAGTGACTTGCCCATGGTCACACAGCTAAAAAAGCATCTGAAATCATATATGAACTTGGGTTGTCCCAACTCCAGGACTGGAGCTCTATCCATTGTGCTACCTAGCTACCTTTCTAAAGGGGTCTTGATAACATGCAGGAGTTTGCTGGTAAATGTTTAATAACTACTTCCCAGGGGAATAAAAAAAATATGTAGTACATGCTTTTTAAAGCTTATTCTACTTCATTAACATTTTCTCCATCACTTTTTTTAGTCTAGAGAAAATCAACAAAATAGTAAATCAAGCCCCCTATTTGTAGCGTTTGCCAATTTCCAAATGTAAATACTCACACTGAATATTTAACAACTGGTTCTCCGGACTGGTTCAAGCTGGCTCTAGTATATTCCTATGCATCACTTACATGCATCACCATGAGCCTGAGGGAGATTCTGGCACCTATGTAATAACCAGATGTCCAGAGGCTGCCAGGAACATCTCTGCCTAAGTGTCCTTGTTGTAATGATGTAGCCTTGCTGAAATGTTTTCCCATTAGAAAGTAGAAGTCATGTGTCTGCCTCATTATTTCAGTGTTTTGAAAAGAGCCCAGCATAAAGCTTATGAGCCAAGAGTTTCTCATTTTCCTCTTGCCTACCCCCTTTTAGACTAAAACTACTATCTGTGACCTGTTTTTATTTTTTCTGGAATCTTCCTCTACATTGAGATATCTGAAAAACTGATTCTTAAGCACTTTCAAAATTATTAGTTCCACTATAGTTTAGTTGATATCTCTCTCTCTCTTTCTCTCTCTCTCTGTTCTTTCCTTCCTTCCTTCCTTCCTTCCTTCCTTCCTTCTTTCCTTCCTTCCTTCCTTCCTTCCTTCCTTCCTTCCTTCCT
>NW_025383684.1:0-2349 GCF_016433145.1 Gracilinanus agilis
CCTTCCTTCCTTCCTTTCTTTTTCCAAACCTGCAGTTATACAGGAGGTGTTATCATTATAAAGGTCCCATTTCTTTGGGTAAAGAGAATTTCTTCCTAGAGTTGGGCTCTTGCTGCTGTAATTTCTTGGTACAGTGCCATTTACAAGGAAGCATCTGACAAATGATTTTTGAGAATAAAGTTGCTCTCTTACAATTAGATGAAAGAGAGAGAAAGGATTTAAGAGCCTTCTTGTCCCTTAGGTAAATGAATCAGCAGAAAAGAAGTCATTAACAAGTTCACAGGATTGCACAGCATAATTCAACAGCCACTCAATGAGCAGCTAACAGTCTAGTGGCCTGTTGTACCTTAACTAAATTTACACCCCACATTAAATGGTGAGATTAAACCCATTATCATAGGCTGGGTCTCTAGAGTTGTAAAGTTTATCTTTGGGACAGACATTTCTGGTAGTAGGGACTATGGAAACTTCAATGTGGCAGATAGAAATGACCCTTAGAGACTTTCTAGTCTTACTGCCTCATTTTATGGGCTAGGAAAATGAAGCCCTGAAAAGAGAAAGGGTTTCCTTCCAGTGCTTAGGCAGTTCCTGTCACATAGTAGGTGTTCAATAAATGTTTGACTAATTTGAAATCACATAGCTCAGGATTCAAACCCAGGTTTCCTGACTCTTTCCCAAGCAGTATCCTATACTACCACATTGTGCTTTACTAAAGTATCTCTCATATTCAATGTTTCATATTGTTGATTTGTTTCCATATTAATTTGTCTTTTCTGATCATAAATGGATAGACAGCTCTTAATGAGTATGCATTTCTTAAGTGGACTTTACTGACAATTTGAATAAGAAAAGAGAAAGAAAGAAGAAACATTTTAATTTTAAAAATAAGTTTTACTGGTGCTTTTGTTTGTTTGCTTTTTCCTCACTGAAGTTTTTAAAATATCTGCTCCAAATACAGGCCAAACATTCCTCCCTTGTGAAGTTAAGCAAAAGTGGCCTAGATCAAAACATTCCATATCCATAACCCCTCACTTCTTTTTTGGGGTGGGTGGAGAATATATAGTTCATGATTTGTGATTGGATCCAAGACTGGATACTACAAGTAATATGAGTTTTGCTACCCTAATATTTTTTTTTAATTTACATTATAGTAATCATTGCATTTAGGATCTATAGATGGCATAGTGGATAGAGTGTCAGGCCTAGAGTCAAGAGGACTCATCTCTCTGAGTTCAAATCTGGTCTCAAACATTTACTAGCTGTGTGACCTTGGGTAAATCACTTAACTCTATTTGCCTCAGTTTCCTAATCTGTCAAATGAGCTGGAGAAGCAAATGGCAAACCACTCTAATATCTTAGCCAAAGAAATCCCAAATGGGTCACAAAGAACTGGACATGACTAAAAATGACAGAAAAATAAAGATCAAATGTAAAATCCTTTCTTTGGCATTTAAAGCCCTTTATAACCTAACCTTTCCAATTTTCTTATACCTTACTCTCTAACACACACACACACACACACACACACACACACACACACACACACATATTTTAAAAAATATTACTTTTCATCTTAGAATCAATACTGTGTATTGGTTTCAAGGCAGAAGAACATTAAAGGATAGGCAATGGGGGTCATAAAGCTAGAAAGTGTCTGAGACCAGATTTGAATCCAGAACCTCCCATCTTGAGGCCAGGCTCTCATTCCACTGAGCCATGCAGTTGTCCCCCACCATAAGTTCTTCAATTCAGTGACATTGGCCTCCTGACTGTTCTAGAAACAAGATACTTCATATGTTTGATCCCCAAATTTTGTCTTTCTGTCCCCCAAGCCTGGAATGTCTTTCCTCCTCATCTCCTGGTTTCTCTAGCTTCCCTCAAGTCTCAACTAAAATCCCATCCTATTGGAAGCCTTTCTTAATCCATCTTAATTATAGTATCTTTCTTCTTAATTCTTTCCTATTTGTTCTGTATATAGCATATTTATTTATTTTTGATTGTTGTCTTTCCTATTAGATAATTCGATTCTTGTGGGCAGAGTCTGTCTTTTTGCCTCTTTTTGAATCCTGAGCCCTTAGCACACCTGCCTGGCACAGAGCTGGTAGTTAATAGATGCTTTTTTACTTGCATAGTCAATAAGTACTTAACCTGTTTCTAGTTTTTTTTTTTACATTTATTAATATTCATTTTTAACATGGTTACATGATTCATGCTCCACCTTTCCCCTTCAACCCCCGCCCCCGAACCCCCACCCACCCTTGGCCGATGCGCGTTTCCACTAGTTTTGTCATGTGTCCTTGAACAAGACCAATTTCCAAATTGTTGGTAGTTGCATTGGTGTGGTAGTTT
>NW_025383685.1:0-4985 GCF_016433145.1 Gracilinanus agilis
AGATTGGATTGTCTAGTTTTTGTGCTTGACAGTGTCCCTTATTCTGGTTTGATTTCCTTTGCCAGAGCACAGGGAATAGAAGGACAAAATTACATTTCAAATTGTTCATTGATGTCTTGAGCACTGAAATCCTTCTCCCACTCCCTCCCAGTAGAGAAAAGGGAGTCAAACAAAGAAATTAGGCTTAAAAATAAACCCATCCTTCTTAGTCTACTTTAATGCCATTATTTCTTAATTCACATGGAAAAGGTAAACTGAAAATTCTTCAGAAGAGAACTAATTCTTATCCTGTGCCAGATTTATAAGGCAGAAGTCTTTTTTTAAACTTGTAAACAAATGACAAAAGAAAAAAATCATGATATAAAGTTTTGCATGCTAATGTTCATTTGTTAGTGACGAGAGATAAGACATTCTCATGACCTATTCATATCATTTTTTCATTTTCCCTGTCCACATAATCACTAGACTGTCCATTCAAACTGGCATTTGGGAATCATTTCCTTCCATTTCTCTTGGAGTAACTAGACAATTTTTCAGCCCCTGGAAAGACCAAATTGGCCCTTCTGTGCATCACAGAAGCAGTGATGAGAATATTAATTGTGTCTCCTTTCCTTTCTCCCCTGTGGGATCATAGTACACAGAACAGGCTGAGGGTGGCACTTTCCTATTTCTACACACACAGAGAATTATGCTGTTCACACACTTGTCTCTGAGATACAGGAGCTTTGCTTCCCCCTCCCCGACCATCATGCCTCAGTCCTTCTCCAGGGAGGTTGTAGACTATGGAAATATGCTTCTGTCCTTCCCAATAATTGCCTTGAAATGTAATTTCATTCTCTGGGTTTGAGTTGTGACAAGGGATTTAGACTATTCCTTCAGAGTCATAGCATGATTTTTATAAGGGGGCCAAGAGGAGGATGTGGGGACATTGGTCTTCTCTTATTCCTAGGCAACATGAGTGATATGGAAGTTGTGGCCTGGGAGATAAATCCTGTTTTGTTTTGCAAGGCTGCCTGAGGATGGAGGAAAGAAGGACAAGAGTAAAGATGTGATCCTACATTTTGAGACAGGTTCCAGAAACCTATCAGAGAAGAACTACAATGCAGCTCGTTTAGTTCCTTAAGGAAAGGAGGGTTGAGTAACCTCCCTCTAGAGGATATTTGATAACTTTCCTATTTATCTGGTATGAACATGAATACACACATCCAGTTGCTAGGAGTAAACATAATGGTCACTTTCTCTTTCACAGATTATGCAAACAGAAAGTTTGAAAGTCAAAGGACAGTGAAATACTTTTATATCTAAATTCCCAGGTAAGTGCCTGACCCTGTATTCTTGGGGCAATTCTACTTTGCAGAAGTAGAAACTTGGTTTTTGGAGAGTGATTATTTATACAGCATTTACTAAGCACCTACTATACATCAGAGTGTATAGGGTGTTCAAGGAAGACTAGTACCACCAGTGTGAGGGCTTGCTGAGCCCTGTTCAGAGTTGCTGTCTTCTTTGAGGTCCACTTGTTCCTCATCTCTGGCATCAGAGTCTCCAAGAAGGTATAGTATGTGGGATAAATCAGGATGAGGGTAACAGACAGTATTCAAAACTGGGAGTTAGAGGGGTGTTTACTGCCTGGAAGAATGAGTATGATGAGTACAGTTTGTTCCGATGGTTGTGAAGGTGGTGGAAGCAGGGATTGTAGAGCACTTAGAGCTTGGTTGGACATTGAAAAAGTCAGGGTCATTCTATGCATCCCGACCTAGTATAGGTCATCTTGACTTTTGTCTTGCTACTGGACTTGGAGGGCTGTAAGAGAGAGAGAGAGAGAGAGAGAGAGAGAGGTGACTGTGTGTAATAATTCTGTCTCACTTAAATCCAATTTATATGTGAGTCAAAAGATATCACCAGTGATATCCTTTTGGTCCTCTTCAAGTACAAAGGATGGATAATAATCTCCTATGCACCAGGCACTGGGGATACAGAGAAAGACACACTGTTGCCCTTGTTCTCAAGAAGCTCATAGTCTAATGGGGGAGAGGATATGAATCATTATGTGCCAACAAGGTATATAGAGGCTAAAATGGAGAATGCTAATCATTGAGGAATGAGTTCAGGCAGATTAGCATCTCTAGGGTTCTAGGCAGCTGGTGCCAGAGTGGTACATGCTATGGCTAAGTCAGGAATGGAGAGTAAGCAGTGCAAAGTTTGGTCTTTTCCTGATATGGAGATTCCAGAGAGGGATTCATGGATCATTTAGGCTTAGGGAGGAGTCATCTGAGGCTAGTAGGCAGCCTCAGGCTAGGTGAGTCCCAGACAGTCATTGACTCATCAGTCACTGAGTGGAGCAGCCCAAAGGGTGAGCTCCTAGAGCCTGGTGCCCTGAAGATATTAAGATAACTAGAGGCAAGGTCTCCAGCTTGGGTGACTCCTCTTTGGAGAATTAATAGAAACATTGGGATAATAATCTTAGGTGGTTAGATGTAGAACAATTGCCATCCCACTGACCTTTTGTCTAAAATATTCAGCTATGGTAGTAGCTATGTGTGTGAGTGTTTGTGGGTGTTTGCTTTCAACATATACTTGACTTTCATTAAGGTCTTTTCTTATATGTAGGTCTCTTAAACTTTCAAAAATAAATCCTAAATCTCAAAAACTAAAAAAAAGGTTTTGTTTGTTGGCAGAATGGACTTAGCAGGGCATTTAGAGCTGATCTAATTCAAATCCCTTTAACAGATGAAGTGAGTGTTATTTATAAGGAAGAAAGGAGACTGGATGGGAGAAAGAGTCCCTCACATCACCCCACTCTGTTGTAGAGAAGAGGGAAGGTCTCTTCTTTTAACCAGTGGAGGAGGGGAGGTAACCAAGGGACCACTCAAGGTTTACTATGTCATATTAAAATTCAAAGTCTTTATAACCTAACCACTATGTGGCCAGAAATAAGAAGGGCAGATTTAAGGATGAACTATGGAGGATGTGAGGAGAGTGGGATACATTCAAATCAACAAAAAAGATGTGGAACAAAGGAAAGCCATGTGAAAAAGCAGAGTACATGATGGGTCAGGACTTGCTGCAAGGCATCTCCTTCCTAGCCTGTCCAAGCAGCTGAAGTCCTTGCCATTAATCACTGTTTCAGGCACAGAAGGCAGATGTTTCCCTGTTATCCAGGAGGGGAAACCCATTAACTTGCTATTAGCAATTAGCTCCTAAACACCTAGTAGTTGGTCAGTTTCCTAGCAGAGAGCCTGAAGGAATAAGAAAAATGGCCTGCTACTAGGAAGCAAGGGGAAAAGATGAAACCCCTGCCATTGTCAGGGTGCTACCCCTGACCACCCAGAGTTGCTCAGGAGCCTGGGAGAACCAAGTTGCCAAAAGGGAAAGGGCTGGTTACTGATGCAGGGATGGAAGGATGCTGAAAAAAAAACACACCATAAAACAAAAGTCTTCCCCAATTTGCAATTTGGTCTGGGATTTGCTCTACTAAAAGAACAAAGAGAAATTTCCATTTGGACTAACTTGGACCCGACTACTTTGTCTGCAAAGAGAGACATGCTCTGTAGTGTGTTTGAAGCTATCCTGTGGTTTAGCTTGGGAGATGCTGGGAGAACATGCAAGAAAAGCAGTCTTGGCTCACCTAGGCAGCGCTCATCAGGAAATTCCTCTCAGTGACCCTAAAGCTGTGAGCAGCATGGAGCTCCCTGTATGCTGCTACCCAGTTTAGACCATCCTTCATCAGCTTCCCCCCGGGGGTGGACATAACAATAACAGCTGGATCCCAGCTGAGAGAAATGGTGAGTATCCATGTACAGTATTTATATCCCAAAGTGCCCATTGCCATAATATCATTGCATTTGGAGAAATGTTTTATTTTCTTTTCCTGCCGATTTATGGACTCATTGCACTGTAGAAATGGTAAACGGTCTAAAAACGCACATTTCGCCTCGCATTATCTCAGTGGATAGAAGTTACTAAAATCTTGGGGACCCAGGACGCTGGTGAAAGCGGGTCTTCTTGAGCTAAAGTCACAAGTCTTCTCATTTATACTGCGTTGATGGAGGAGGCGGTTAGGAGAGGAAGTGGTCCATCTGAGCGAATTTTAAAATAACAGAAACATCTCTTTGTTTTCATTCGTTAGTTCATTCATTCACGCATGCCACAAACATTTGTGAAATGCTTTCCACGGGTAGGTGTTGTGGGAGCGCAAGGATGAACCAGTCCGCAGGAACTGCCCTGAAGGAACTCACAGTATGTTACGGACACATCCCAAGCAACATCCTTACTGATTTCCACGGCACGTGATAGGAAGTGAACCCATTTACAGAAGGTAGATGGTTGCACAGAAACAGAACTTCGCGAAGGCAGGCTGGGAAGAGCTCCTTAGCCAGCGGGATGAGAAGCAGAGCCTGAGTGGATCCCAGCCTAATAACAGCCAGTGGGTTTTGCAAAGGAATGCTGAGATGGGGTCAAACAGACGAGATGTTACTTTAACAAGGTTATTCTAGGGGTTTTCCTCCACCCCAGCCTTCCTTCTCTGAGGCAGCCAACAGAGTCAGGAACATTAGAGGTCAAGTCTGCTTCCAGACACTACTTAACCCAGGCAAGGTTTTTTTGCCTTCATTTCTTCAACTGTAAAATGAGAATTACAATAGCACCTACCTCGCAGACTTCTTATGAGAATCAAATGGGATAATATTGATAAAATGCTTAGCATAGTGCTTGGCGCATAGTAGGTACTTATTAAGTTCTTTTTTCTTTTCCTTCCTTATTAGAATGTTTTAAACATATTGAATAGGTTTGAAATAATATTAATTATTAAATTAATTATGTGAAATTTAATAAATTCATATAATTTCATTACATTAGTAATATAAAATATAAAATTTAAAAACATATATAAAATGAAAATTAAATAATATTTAAACATATAATATTTTCATCACAATTCAGGATAATTTTTATGGACATCAAGTATTGTATATTGTACTGTGCTGGAG
>NW_025383686.1:0-7011 GCF_016433145.1 Gracilinanus agilis
TATATATATATGTGACCATAAATGAACAGGAGGGAGAACTGTTGTTTTTTCTGAGATGTGAAAGGAAAGCTTCCAAGGAGTGTCAAAAATGATGGCTATTGTCATTTTGTAAATTATGTGGGAACTAATAAGGAAGTCAGAAGGAAACGAGAAAAATTATTACAAGTGAAGAAATCATGAGCAAAAGAATGAAAACACTAAGGCAGTGATGTACTGGCAAATGTTTAACAATTTGAATCTTAATAAGAATCTAGCTTCTCTCACTTGAATTTACCATAATGACAAGATGTGTAATATATGTTTTTATTCATGGAAAATGCCCCTCTGATAAACTATTAACTTGAATCTGTATTATTAGCATTTTGTTCATCAATTTAAAAGTCTAGACAATCAATAAAATAGTAAATTAAATCCTGATTTTATAATGTTTGCCAATTTCTCAGGTACAAATGTTCACACTGAAAAATTTAAAAATAACCCTCGTGGAGGAAGTGTGAACTGACTCCAGCACACCCCTACTTTTAGAGACATAAGTGATGTTTTCACTTCTGCCAACTGAATTTAGACAGATTTAGGAAGTCAACACTTGGATAAGAAGATTGTATATGAGAAAGGAATTTGAATTTGTGATTTTTTTGGTGAGGGATTTAATATTAATATACCTAATAAAATCTGGTAAAATAGATTTGCCTAGAATCATGTGAACCTGTCTTTTAAAGTGAAAATGATAGGGGAGGGGAGAGAAAATTGAATACATAGATTTTTCAGTTTTCCTTTGCATAAGATGATATGTTCATATAGTGTGACAGGCATACATAAGAGAAGCAATGATATAAGAGAAAGATGAAGAAGAGTTTGAGTAATTCTTAGGAAACAATAATCAAGAAATGGGTCTATAATAAGACCATAACCTCAAATCTAAACATAAATGTTTACATCAGTAATAAATAGTGTAAACAAGAGATATTAAAATAGGAAAGCAAATTTGAACTGAAAGTCATTGCTGAGTTTTGGTGGGCATAATTCATACCTGGATTTGGAGATGCAGAGGATATTGGCTTACTGAAAAGCAACAGATAAAAAGCATGATGAACTAGTATAGGATTTTAGCAACATCTACTATTGTCAGAATCTGCAAGTTGGAGGGAACAAGCATTGTGGAGAACATCCAGGAAAGGATCAATGGAGGCAGAAAGAAAAGTGATATTATGGTAGGAGTATAGTAGAGATTGTACTGTCAGAAGGAGATGAATGAGTTTAGGAAAATGATCATAGAACTGATATGGAGACATAATGTGATAATGATGATGGACTTCAGTATCTGGAAATCTCAGAACCCTTTATGATAAAATCACAGTAGGTGATAAACTCTCAACTTGATAATAATTTAATTTTTTAAAAGACAGAGAAGAAAGTGATGAGGCCTATTTTGGGTCTGAGTCTGACAAACAAGGAGGAATGGATTGATGAAATAAAAATGATGAGAGAAAACAGCTGTGTAATCTTATAATTTAGGATTTAAAAAAAGTAAAAACCTAGAATGGTATAATATTTACTCTATATTTTTGGCAAACAGATTTCAAAGAATTCTGAGAAAAGAAAGTTGGGATCACATGGCCTAAAAATTGTATGGGCAAAGTTGGTGCAAGAAAAATAGGATATTGTCAAAAATAAAATTCTGAAAACATTTACACAAATGATTCTAAAGAGTAAGAAAAGGGAGACTAGAGAGAGTTACAAATTGATAGTGAACTCACTGACTAGATTAAATTAAAAAAGAAATGTTTAGGGGTTAGAAAGAATGGCAGTTAGATGAGGATAAATACAAACTAGTTGCTTTTAAAAATCTTCATTGCTACCTTTTGTCATTATATCATAGTAGTTTTCCCACTTCCAATTGATTCTCCCCCCCCTCATGGCAAAGGAAGACAATGGAGCAAAAATATCTGATATTGTGATAACTGACAACAGGTAAGCTGTTAGTCTGGCCAGAAAGGGAGATAGGTTTCATTTTCTGTTTTATTTGACCTTCATTGGTTTTTTACTTACTCAAAATTTGACTCCCTTTTAGCAATCTCTTCACTTAATATTGTTGTAGCCATTATGTGTATTATTCTCAAAGTTCTGCTTACTTTGTTCTGAAATAGTTTTATGAATCTTTCCATTTTAAAATTAGTCATATTTGGTACTTTTAAAAATGTAAAGTAATATTCCAGTAGAGCCATATATCATATATAAACCATTCCCCCAACAATGTGAAGCCACTTTATTTCTAGTTCATTCTTACTTCAAAGAGTAGCACAATTTTAAAAGAGGAACCCCATAAACAATTTCATTCAGAATGAGCTAGGCTGATGAAGAGTGATAAAGAAAACAAACAAGATTATTTAGTTAAGTTGTATAGAAGAAAGGATAGTTTTGCAATGGATGAGACAATGCTAATTGTTGATGGAGAGAAAGTTGAAGAACACAATTCTTTTCCCCCCTACCATCAAGGAGGAAATCTTTATGCTAGGGAGGATAGACAGAACAAATTGAACTAATGGGAAATTGTAGCCCAAGAAGCATGAGGAGATGGATAGAGAATAAGCATTTAACTGTCCTCAAAGAATTAAAATCATCAGGCTCAGAAGAACATTGCAAGATGCTGAAATCATTGGTAGATGTGAGTATCAAATAGCTGTGCATAATCTTTTTTTTTTTGTTTGTTTTGTTTTTAATTTTAAACCCTTAACTTCTGTGTATTGACTTATAGGTAGAAGAGTTGGTAAGGGTAGGCAATGGGGGTCAAGTGACTTGCCCAGGGTCACACAGCTGGGAAGTGTCTGAGGCCGGATTTGAACCTAGGACCTCCTGTCTCTAGGCCTGGCTCTCAATCCACTGAGCTACCCAGCTGCCCTGTGCATAATCTTTTGAAAAAAAATGTGGAGAACAGAAGGGCCACAGGACTGGACAGACAAGTGACATGATTTTCAAAAAATGGCAAAAATATTTTTCCAGACTATAGTTTTAGTGACTTTGACTCCCATTTCTGTCGGATTTTTGTAACTTATTACTAAATTCTAGATAACACAATGAAATAGGGCTATAATTTGAAATCAGAATGATTTGAGTCACCTACCACATGTGTGGCCCTGGCTAAGTCACTTAACCCGTCTGCTTCAGTCACTCAACTATAAAATAGGGATAATAATAGCATCTACCCCACAGAGTTGTTTGGAAGGTCAAATGAGAAGATATGGAAATATATAAAGTGATTTGCAATATTTAAAATACCATATATATGCTAATTACTACTACCACTATTACTACTACTACTACTGAGATAGTTTGTGAACATTTAGAAATGGAAATGGTGATTTCCAAGAGACAGAATGGACTGATCATGCTAGATTAACCTTATTTCCTTTCTTTAAAACAAGGTTACTAGATTAAAGGAATGCTACAGATATGGTCTATCTAGGTTTCAGCAAGGTAATTGATAAAAATCTCAGGATAAATTGATAAAAATCTCAGGATACTCTACTAGACCAGATTTCCCAGTGTTTTTTCTTCCATGAACACCTTTCAACTAAAATATTTTATTATGAGCTACCAGGGTAATTTGATATACTACTAAAATATCCTTTTTTATTTATTCATTAAGTCCTATAATAACTATGACAACTTTTATCTAAAAAAACTCATGACAGTATCACATTTCTGAAGAAACAAACCTATAAGCACATGCTTTTTGTCACAGTGCAAAAATATATTTGTAATATATTTGGGAAATATTTACCATTAAATTTGTTTTTGGCTTGAATGCCTTCAGTAATCACTGCAAAGCCCCTAGGGCCTAGGAGGTCTTGAACCAACTAAATGGTAACCATTATTGTAGATATTTATGTGAGAGGTAGGTTGCAATAAGGATATCAGAATGGTTGAAACAGTGATTATGAATTGGGAAGAAATAGAATTGGATAGGTAAGGTAGAACCATATTATGGAGAGTCATGAAAGCCCTATAGATAAGTATTGACTTGACTTGATAGGCAACAAGGAGCTTTTGTAGGGTTTTAGAATAATGGAGTGATGTGGCAAAAGTGGTCTAGAGCATAGTTGGGCTGGGAAAATAAATGAGAGGTAATTAGACCAATTATACTACTATTATAGTAATCTGAGAATGAAGTAATGAAGGTCTAGACTAGGGTAGTGTCAGTAGAAATAGAGGGAAAATGGAGAAGGTATGAATCTGAGGGACAGTACAAAGAATGACACTAATTTCTGTAATCATAGAATTTTAGAGTTGTGAAGGATCTCAGAGAGCATCTGTTTCACCACAAATCACTTGCTTATCCTGTTCTTGGTTGTTAAATCTTTTCTTTTGTGTCTGACTCTTTGTGACTCCATTTAGGGTTTTCCTGGGCAGAGATACTGGAGTGGTTGGCTATTTCCTTCAGTTTATTTAACAGATGAGGAAACAGAGGCAAACAAGGTTAAGTGAGTTTGTAATGCAGGATTTATGCAAAATCTCTTGCATTTGCAAAATCATCCTAGGTAATCCTGGCAGTTAGGGGAATGGAACTTTGGCCCAGCAAGTGCCAGTCTCAAGACCTGACTGTTGGAGCTGGGACTATAAATAGCCCTGGAGAACCAACCTGGGGGTGCTGATTACCTTGACCTCACCCAGACATCCAGCTACCCCCTGGACTTCCCCTTGGGACCCCGGGAGGGGAAGGGAGGTTGGATTGTGGAACTTGGGCAGGAATTAGTTAGGCCAGCCTAGCCAGGGACACCCCTAAACCAAATCATCATCCTCTTTTGTCTAGGTGGCGGACCACATAACATCAGGGCAGTAGAAATTATCCCTGGCTGAGGGGCTGGTTCCTTCAGCCTTATCTTACCTTCTGAGGCCCTCTTCTAGCACTGGCCAGTCACCCTTAGCAACAGCTTCTCCAGACCCTAGCCCTCTTCCCTCAGTTTCCCCTTGTGTTTAAATAAACCTTTAGCCTGTTACTGAGAGTTTCTATAGTTATTGATATAATCATCCAGGGCTAAGGGGGTGTGGAGAGGGAAGATAGCAACCACCTGACTTCAGAGGGAGTATTGGACAGGCATCCATTTTATTCAGGAGGTGAGCTGACTTCACTTCCTGTTGGTTCTGCTTTCTCACCAGCAGGAAGGGGCTCCTCACTCTTCACCTTAAAGGAGCCTACAGACAGCAGGGAGACTGACTGGACATCTCAGCTCAGGCCCACCCATCCCTGGCTGTCTCAAATCAACAAATACTGTAGTTGTAGGCTCCCTGGCCCAGGAGACTTTCTGGTACCACCAGCTCCTCTATTATCAGCCTGTTTACCCCCTTATTACAAGTTGTCCAAGTTCACATAACTAGTGAGTGTCTGAAACCAGATTTGAACCAGGTTCAAACTGAACCCATGTTTAATTGATTCCACCTGCTATTTCTATCCAACACATCGCCTAGCTGGACTTCAGTTTACCTACCTATAAAATAAAAAAATCTGAGTGAGATGGCCTTTGTGAGGCTCCTTCTATGCTCTAGATACTTTCCTAAGAACTATTCTTTTGCAGTTGAGAAGATTAATAACTATAGGATTTAACTGAATTGGCCAAAGTCACACAGGGGAAAATTGAGTGACTAATTGGAAATAAGGGGTCAAAGAGTAATTGCAAATACAATTATGCTTTAAATGATTTTTTAGGGCATTGAGATGGACAAATTGCCAAGAAGAGATGATTTGAAGCATTGGGAAATGATGAATTTGGATTTTTGCAGGTTGAGTTGAAGGGGTTGACAAAATATCCAAATATTTACTTGGAAATATAGGACTTGACTTTGGGTCACAAGTTTGAGCTAGATAGGGATTCACCAGTATATAATTGGTATCTAACAATAAAAGAGTAACTCTTGTGGTGAAAAAGGTGCAAATCAACCCTGCAAAGCCTTACTGCAGAATTTCTGACAGTTGAAAAGGGTTTAGAACCCTAACTAGAGGCAGTTGATCCTGGAGTCTCAGTCAGAGCAGGAGGGTCAATTGAGCTCGATCTTTGTCCCTTATTACAACTTTACCTGTTTAGTCCCTTATTACACTCTTCCAAGAATGGAGTGTAGAGAGAGGAGCTGATGGCTGGATCTTGGGATTATGTAGAGCTAAGTAGCAAGAAGGGAAAGAAGATAGTGAAGAAGATAGATCTAATTGGAGAAGGAAGGAGCACCACATTGGTGGCAATATGAGGGGAATGAGCTAGCAAGAGAGTCATTAACAGTGTCAAGTATACTAATGGAGTATGAATGAGGAATTTTAGCATAGGAAAATTGAGTTTTGGCAAGAAGGTTCGTGATTTCTGTGAGAACAAAATTGGGAGAATCAAGATTATAACTAGTACTAATAACTAGTAAGGGGCGAAGGAGCATTCCCAGGGTACAGATATTGCGGAGAATTTCTGCAGCAGCCACTGTTCTAGAAATCATCTTATGAGTCTGCAGATGTGAATAATGACACCTAGTCACCTCTCTGTGTTGGATTATCATGGTACTCTTCTTCTGGGCCCCGCTTCCACAAGGAGGAGGGCTCTCTACCCTGGCTGGTAAGATTATCATCTCCATCACCATTCCCCACTTCTTCACTATTAGATTGTCCTCTGAACTTCAAGCTTCACTTCCATCCTGGCAAGTAATCAGTGTTTGATTATTCAAGTGGTGGAGCACCTGTAAACCTCATGAAGTCAGTATCATCCATTTGCTCAGTTTGTTCTGATTTCTGAGACTAACCTTGATAATTCTGTTTTGGTTACATAATAGGGTCAATTCAAGCCAAGTAAGCAAGCACTTATTAAGTGCCAGGCATTGTAGTAAGTGCTGGGATGAAAAGAAAAGCCAAAAAACAGTTCCTGTTCTGAAGAAACTCATGTTCTTTGGCACTGCAGGAGGGCTACTCATTGCTTTTCTCAAACTCTTGGGAAAAGATAAAGTTAGTGGAAACAACCTTTCCCTTCCCTTCCCTTCCCT